>NW_024732440.1:2798049-2818049 GCF_018991925.1 Homarus americanus | reverse complement strand
ATATTGGGTTAAAGACTGGATTTTGAGAAGGGAAGGAAAGGGTGCTTACAACAATTTAATAAATGAGCTCAGAATTGAAGATGCTCAACAGTTCAGAAATTCAAACCGAATGTCTGCTGTGAATCTCGAAGAACTTTTGTACCTGGTTGGTCCAAAAATACAGAAGCAGGATGCTCGGTTCCCAAAGTCAATTCCACCTTGTGAACGTATAGTCGTAACTCTTCGCTTTCTTGCAACAGGTAAGTAAATATATGTTTATTTTGATAACATGAAAGTCTTAATGACAGATTGAATCAAACGATGTGATATGACCATATTTCTCTTACCAACTGGGTAGACAGAAAACACATTGCCATGTCAGCTGCTGGCACTCCACAGTGCCCCTTCACTTATGCCCATATTCCACGCATGTGGTACCGAAGTAAAAGCTTCTCGACTATAAGGAAATATGGTCGAGTTTTCTCTCTCCACCATGCCGTGAATCGACCGATGACGATACCACTGATCACTCTCTAGAACAGCAGCAGGGAGAGAGAGATGCAGTCAACAGGGATCTTGACCTTGGAGATGACACCGACGCCATGGAGGGATTTCAAATAGTCCAATCCAAGAAGCAGAAGAAGCTACAACGAGCAGAGAGGCAACGTGACCAACAATTGCACTCCCTTTTTCCTAAAAGAGCACGCCTAGACATCCCTGACGCCACGGAAACCACTGACAAATATGCGTGGTTACATGAGGTAGCAGCCAGACACCGGGAGCTCAGTTTTCACTTACAGTTCACACACAGGGATATGTTATGCTGAAGAATGATCCAGACATCCTAAGTGACCGTGTCAAAAATTAATTTGCAGGGATAACTATGCAATGCCCACCACTGACATCAAAGGACTCGACCAGTTCCAAGACCCTGTAATGCTCGAACATTACAAGGCCAAGGCGGCTCAGAGGCAAGAATGCACTTATTGTTGATTGGATAGGATCTGAGGACCCACCCAGGATTCTCACTGTCCGTGATGCTTACCGATATTTAAAAGTAGACATCTATCAGCCTCCATCCCATGCCTGCATCTGGCGTGCGGCGCGCCCATTGCCTGAGTCACTTGACTCACTTCCTGGTTTTGGGAATGTTTTTGGAATTACAATTTTGAGAATAAAAAGTGGGGGGGGGGGCAACCCAGGGGCCAGTCCAAAATCTGGCCCCCCGTTGATTCGCCCCTGAATCCAGAGGTTTGCCACTGAGGGAATTAGTATGACTGAACATTCATAAATATTAAATGAGGAACTCTGAGGTAGGTTATTATTGCACGGGGACGAAGCCATAATGTGGGGTGAAATGAAACCTAACCTAACCTCACCCCAGTAAATTAAACCAAGTGTGTCTGTAGTGATGATGAATTGTCTTATAATAACTGGGGATCATTCACCACCATCAATCATCATCATTATTCATCGTCACCATCATTATCATCATCATTCATTATTTATCATCATTCATCATCATCGTCGTCATACACATATACGCCATCATTATCGTCATCATTCATTATTTATCATAATTCATCATCATCGTCGTCATCACATATACGCCATCATCATCATCATCATGACACACACCACACATTACCACCCCTGAGCCCTCTCCCCCGCCCGCCTTGACTACCAGCAGTGTCAGTTGGCACAAATTAGTGGTTATTTCGGTTCGTTTACGCCATTTTGTAGATTTTCTCATAAAAATAAATATATCGTAATATACCAAATAAAAATCTTTGTTTGGCATATGCAATAAATTCTGATTATCTACATGACATTACGTGTAATTTATTCAGAATATATTCATCATGCAGAACCTCTACCTATGGGAATATGTCAACCTGCCGTTTGTATCATGAGTTCTGAGTGGCTGGTCACCACAAAGGAAGCGCTGAATCTGTATCGAGAGTTCTGAGTGGCTGGGCACCACAAACGAAGCGCTGAGTCGAGCTTGGAGCCACATTTCTCTGAACCATCTGGGATATTTGTTGATCAGCTGAATAAAAAACGTTTCCCATTATTTCCTGCAAGAGCAACTCAGTTTTTATGTTAGTGAGCATTTACATGTAATATCCGGTCCTTATCATTATAAGAGCGTCGGTTAGATAGAAGTTTCGATCGGGTGGTTCAGTGTCTGGGAGTCGAGCTCTCAGTTGTCACTTTGGAAGGTATCAGTACTTTCTTATGGTGTCAAATTAAGCAAAACAAATATGGCCACGCCAGCCATCCGATTAAGTGTTATTATTAAGGTTTGCAAGTGACGCTTTATATCATGTGCTTCAACACCACAAGAGCGTATGTTCGTACTGGAGATGGTTCAGTGTGTGGTGGAGATGTGGATGAACTTTAGACCAGGGACAGCCAGACGTGGAGGGAGGGAGCCGGCCAGTAGTGAGACGGTCGAGGCGATTAGTGGATGTGTGACGGAAGTTAACGTTTACAAAATGCTCCTAAATTAATACATCCAGTTGTCAAGGATTATAAAATACAGACGCCATCATGTGTGTGTTGGTGTTGAAAAATATAAGGTATGTCGCTGTGTATATTTCCCTTACAACTTATTTCTCTCTCCAATCTACGTCAATTCGATAGCCCATTAATTGTATAGAAATGTTGATGACTGGGACTTAATTATACTGAATGATCTTGACAGCTTCACTGGGGTAGAAATCCATTTCAACGTGATTTGGTTGTAGGAGTTTAAGGTTAGGTACCAGAACAAGGCGACCACCCACGCTGATTAACCCGACCTTCTCCCCTAGACCATTATCCGGTTTAGCATTTATACGGAGTCCTTTAACACGGCTTTAGAGGATTATGAACATTAGATTAACACCTAATCGTGTCCATGATCAAACCTTATAAGTGGTTGTTCCCAGTCGGCGTAATAGAGATGTCTCAACTGTGTACATTATGCCTTCAGTCTTCATTGGTGTATTCATAAGTGTTCCAAGTGGTCTATGATTGTCGGGAACAAAATGTAAACAGCACTTTTAGGCTAAAACGTATGTAACAATATAAGCAACTAACCACTCAGCCCAGCCAAACTCAGCTCGACATTAGCCACCACGTGAAGATTAGGCACCCAATCAGATTTGTATTTATACACAGAAGTGCCACTTTTGGTGGGGGGGGGGGTGTGTGTTAGGGTAGTTAATCTTCAGGTGATATAAGTTGGGCTACTGCCATATCTAAGTGATTTCATAATTTTATCTTGTTTAAACCAAACACGATTTCTATGATCGTTTTAAATCCCAGTGTAAGAGGCGGTGTTACCTTGTTCACCTGACAGTCAAATATTGTAGCCAGGAACAATCAGATCCATCTTGAGTACATCAGTTGGTCACCGTGGAGGAATGGTGGTGGTGGGGAAGTGTTTATAGTGGTGGTGGTGGTGGTAGGGAAGTGTCTGTGGTGGTGGTGGTGGGGAAGTGGAAGTGTCTGTGGTGGCGGCGGTGGGGAAGTGTCTGTTGGTTGCGGTGGGGAAGTGTCTGTGGTGGTGGTAGGTAACTCACTTGCCAACCTCTAATCACCAGTGTAAAGGTGATATTTTCGACAAGTAGAATAATAAACTTTTGTGCTATAAATTATTACATAGTCAAGTGAAGTATAATGGTCAAATAAATAGTTTACTTTCCATTATCACCGCATTTACTGTGTTGGGAAAAACAAATATTTGTGACCTTCGCAAGATATTCACTGATATTTAGGGAAATGAAGAAGAGAAATTAAAGAATATCACTATCAGAAAAGAGGATGTTCTTAAGAAGATAAATAAATTAAAGAAGACAAAATCCCCAGGGCCGGATGAACTTTTCCCTCGAGTTTTGAAAGAGTGTAAGGAACAGATTAGCGGACCCCTCGTAAATTTATTTACAAAATCATTAGACACGGCAGTTGTGCCAGACTTGTGGAAACAGGCAAATGTAGTACCCATATTCAAACAGGGTGACAGAACATCAGCGTCAAATACCGGCCGATTAGTTTGACGAAAGTAGTGGGGAAATTTCTTGAATCAATTATAGCAAATAACATCCGATCGCATTTACAGAAAAACAAATTAATCTACGATTCTCAACAAGGGTTTACAAAGGGAAAATCTTTTCTAAAAATCAGCTGACGTTTTTTTTAGGAAAGTCTTCGAGGTAGTAGATAATGACGAAAATTACGATGTTATTTACTTAGACTTTAGCAAAGCGTTTGACAGAGTACCGCATCAGAGGCTTCTGAGAAAAGTTAAGGCTCATGGTATCGAGGGGAAAGTTTTAAATTGGATAAAATCATGGTTTACCGATAGAACACAGAGATTCAGCGTAGATGGTGTTAAATATGAGTGGGGCTAAAAACCAGTGGGGTTCCCCAGGGGTCAGTACTGGGCCCACTCTTGTTCATAATCTACATAAACGATCTATATACTGGGATTAGCAGTGACATAAGTAAGTTTGCGGATGACACCAAAATAGGGCGGCAAATTAATTCAGGGAAGGATGCAAATGCACTACAGGAGGATTTAAATAAACTGCAGGATTGGTCAGTAAAATGGCAAATGAAATTCAACACCAGCAAGTGCAGTGTACTTAATATTAGAAGAACAAATACTGTCAATATATACAGCCTTAACAACATCAACCTAAAGAAGTCGACTTGTGAAAGAGACAGAGGGGTACTTGTAAGCACAGACCTACGGCCTAGAAAACAGTGCGTTAATTTTCGAAATAAGGCAAACAATATTAGGCTTTATATCTAGAAGTGTAAGTAATAAGAGTGCAGAGGTCTTATTGCAATTATATCTTGCGCTAGCCAAGCCGCACCTCCATTATGCGGTTTAGTTCTAGTGCCCTTATTATAGAATGGATATCAATTCACTGAAGTCGGTGCAGCAAAGAATGACGAAAATGATTCCGGGACTTAGAAACCTTCCATATCAAGATCGGTTATATAAACTAAACTTGCATTCCCTAGAAGGACGAAGAGTGCGGGGAGATAAGATAGAAGTATTTAAGTGGGTGAAAGGAATCAATAAAGGAGATATAGATGAAGTTTTTATAGTATCCGAGGAAGATAGGACTTGTAGCAACGGATTTAAGTTGGATAAGTTTAGGTTTAGGAGGGAGATAGGAAGGAACTGGTTTACAAATAGGGTGGTTGACGAGTGGAACAAGCTTAGCAACTTTGTAGTAAGTGCTGGAACGCTGGAAAGTTTTAAAAGGAGGCTAGATAGATTCATGGATGATAGAGAGTGGTAGTAACTCTCGACAGGAGCTGCCATGCACAGGCCAACCGGCCTATTGCAGACTCCTTATTTTCTTATGTTCTTATCACTTTGTAATACCTGTTGTGTATCACATTAATTGTTTTAAATAAGTTCTGGAACTCTTAAGTGGCAGGGCTGAGGTAAACACTTCTTTTGGGTTTTTTCTTTATTGTTGAAGTAATTATATACACAGTACTTAGTTTGGGAGAGAATGTATTGTGAATTATCTCCAGGGAAGTGTTTTGAGTACACTTATATAATGAACACTTAAGTTACATGTTCACCCCTTAACTAGTGGTAAGACTCTGGCCCCTCTCCTCCGAGCGTGTGAGCGGAGAAGCGGGCGTCAAGCTGTGTTTTGATTAGTCAGGTGACCTCGCTCGACTTCTGAGAGAGTTTGAGCCGCGTATAACGTGAACAACTACCAAGTCATTGTTTAATAACTTAGTGAATAATTTGGTGTTATTCATTTGGGTGACTATTTATTTAATGCAAAAGGTGCTGTTACAACTTTCTCATCACCACCACCACAATCATTTCACCACCGCCACAATCATTTCACCACCGCCACAATCATTTCACCACCGCCACAATCATTTCACCACCACAATCATTTCACCACCGCCACAATCATTTCACCACCGCCACAATCATTTCACCACCGCCACAATAATTTCACCACCGCCACAATCATTTCACCACCACAATCACTTAACCACAATCACTTAACCACAATCACTCTACCACTATCAATTCACCACTATAACTTCACCACAACTGCTTCACCACCTCCACCACAACTGCTTCACCACCTCCACCAGAATCACTTCACCTGAATCACTTCACCAGAATCACTTCACCAGAATCACTTCACCAGAAACACTCACCAATATCACCAGAATCAGTTCACCCCATCACCAGAATCACTTCACCACCATCACCACAAAATCTTCACCACCATAAGAACATAAGAAAATAAGGAGTCTGCGGTAGGCCGGTTGACCTGTGCAATTGTGCATGGCAGCTCCTGTCGAGAGTTACTACCACTCTCTATCATCCATGAATCGATCTAGCCTTCTTTTAAAACTTTCCAGCGTTCCAGCACTTACTACAAAGTTGCTAAGCTTGTTCCACTCGTCCACCACCCTGTTTGTGAACCAGTTCCTTCCTATCTCCCTCCTAAACCTAAACTTATCTAAATTTAAATCCGTTGCTACGAGTCCTATCATGCTCGGATATTATAAGAACTTTATCTATATCTCCTCTATTGATTCCTTTCACCCACTTAAATACTTAAGTACTTCACCACAATCACTACACAATAATCATTTTGCCACAATCACTTCATCACCACAATCACTTAACCATCACCAAAATCACATCGCCACAATCGCTTCACCACAATCATTTCACCATCACCACAATCTTCATCACCAAAATCACTACAGTCTACACTATCACCACAATCACTTCAATTGTGTCTTATAAAAACTAACCCACATCATAGAAATATTGGTCAGGCGTTTAGTATCTTAACCGCGGCTCATAGGCTAGTTACCGTGGGTGATGTAATTATATAAATATAATGTTTGTAGCCCACATTAATATAAGTATTACAGTCTGTCTGACGAGCTAATACATTATTATAATGTACCATCCATTTCTATATTTATCATTTTTTTAAGTTGTTGTTCAGGTTTTAATCACCAGTAATTAGATATTTATAATAACGTAGATAGGAGGATAAATATTGAAAAATACGAGGGTGGAAATCACATTTACTTTTAATATTTACCAACACAGGTCATACAGAATATCAATAGCCTGTCCAATGGCCTCCCTTTTATATAGCCCCCTGGAGCCTTCTTGGGACTGAGACACAAGGTTATATAGGTGGTTGGTTCCTCACAAACTGCTCACACTCGTCCTGGGTGTGTAGGAGGAGTCGGGACCAGTGTTTAGCTTGTCTTCAGGTTCCCACGCGTTCACTATCTGGGTCCAAATGGTCTCTATAGGGTTGAGGTCTGGGTAGCACTCACTAACAGTCATAGTAATCTCTTCACACAAGCAATGGCCCTATACAATATTATATTTGTGATATTAAATGTTTCAATAAAATACAACATTATTATTCTATTGGGTAAAGGAAAAGTTGTATTGTTTAACTGAAAGAAACTTATTGAATATGGACCTGGAGATTTAGATGGCCAGTCCAAAAGGTCAATTTCATTCGACCTTTCCTCTGACCAGCGCTTCATCTCTCGTGCCGTGTGAACAGGGCAGTTATCAAAGAAGTGAACATTATTCATCAAACATAATTTGTTAACACTTATATCATGAATTGGCGCCTTCATATAGGTGAAAATGCGCGACTTGGAAAAATAAAATAGGCGAGTGTGGAGGCACGGATGGTGGGCAGCCTCCAGCAGCTCGAGGCAAACGTCAGAGATGATGATGGGTAATGTAAATTGTTGTACACTGAAGAGGCAAAATAAGAGATAACTGTATTATATACTGATGGAAAAAAGAACAAAAAATTGGTATTGAGGGAAAGGTGTTTGTTGATCAAGTAACCCAAATTAAGGAGCACATTTCAGTATTAATAGTATGGATAGATTTACGTAGTATTAGTTAAGGGCTGCAAATTGGTGCCATCTTTTACTGTAATAATACAAGACTAATACCATATGTTGGAGTTTGATAAACTTTATATAGGAGCAACTTTTCTGGACTTACACATTCTAAATTGCAATTTAAAATATGTATGCCCTTTTTGACCCGATCTAATGTTGACACTGGTGTATATACTATTCAACACAGTATGGTGGCTCACTGGCAAGGTACCTGTTGTGGATGATGGAGGCCTCGGGTTCGACTGCCAGATGGACTGAAGTCGTGTTGAACTGGACGAGGCAGAGACAGGATTTTGAATGGTTCGTTAGTAAAATTTATGTTTTAACAGTGATGTTGGGGCTGGTGCAATGGAATTACTCTACTAGAGAAAGAAGCTGTGGCTCTGCTTATGGCACTGGAAAAGTTTAACATGCATCTTGGCAACACCTACCAGAGAATTGTAGTCTATAGTGACAATAATTTATTACAGTTCAGAAGTCGAATGAAAAACAAGAATCAGAGACTTAATAGATGGTGCTTAACTCTGCAGGGAAGGACATGGTATGTTTTGTAGGAGTGAGGGAAGGACTTGGTATGTTGTTTAGGAGTCAGTGCTGGGCTTGGTATTTTGTGTAGGAGTAAGGGAAGGACTTGGTATGTTGTGTGGGAGTGAGGGAAGGACTTAGTATGTTGTGTTGGAGTGAGGGATGGACTTGGTAAGTTATGTGGGAGTGAGGTATGGACTTGGTATGTTGTGTAGGAGTGAGGGAAGGACATGGTATGTTGTGTGGGAGTGAGGGAAGGACTTGGTATGTTGTGTGGGAGTGAGGAAAGGACTTGGTATGTTGTGTGGGAGTGAGGGAAGGACTTGGAATGTTGTGTGGGAGTGAGGAAAGGACTTGGTATGTTGTGTGGGAGTGAGGGAAGGACTTGGTATGTTGTGTTGGAGTGAGGGATGGACTTGGTATGTTGTGTGGGAGTGAGGGAAGGACATGGAATGTTGTGTAGGAGTCAGGGATGGACTTGTAGTATTGTGTGGGAGTGACGGATGAACTTGTAGTATTGTGTAGGAGTGAGGGATGGACTTGGTATGTTGTGTAGGAGTGAGAGAATTTCGTAGCAAATGCTCTATCTCATTCACGAGATTGAAAATAAAACACAAGTGTTTTATCTTTGGGGAGAGAGTTTTATAAGGCACTGAATATATTTGATTGAGAGGTAATTGCACTGCTTCTTCAGTTGGTAGGACTATATTTTATATATGTTCCTGTATGTAAACATTGTCTAGTATGTTATATATATAAATTTATAATAAGTATGTAATAAGTAAATCAGCTTAACGTTGTGCATTTGTTAGGTAAAATAGTATGGTAATTGGCGGCATGGTATCCACATTGTGTGGGTCACGGCAAGTGCAGCGAGGTAGACGAGCCTGGCTGGTGATGGTGTGTGGTGCAAGTGTGGTACAATTGGTCTGGACTCAGGATAAATTTATATGGAGATAAGTGGTGTATACTTTTGTACATTTTTAGTGTATGGTGAGGCTGAGGTTCGGGTTTGGGTTAATTTAGGCTGTGGTTATTTGTACTGTACTTAAATTGTTCCTTTACTTGACCTTTGTTTGTGGTCTCTTAACTTTATAATGCTAAGTTATGCATTTCATGATTCATCTTCAACATGATACCTATATTTTGAGTTAATCTTAGGGTTATTATTGAGAATCTGGTGGAGATAATATAAGAGTCATTATAGTGTTTACCCTGCTTGTTGTTGTGACCACTCGAGTGATTTTAATTCTTGTCGCCCTGCAATATATACAAAAAAAAACTATTTTTGGTTAATAATATTTTAATTTCACAGGTATTAACAGAAAATACTACTCCAGGGAGGATGAGCACCATTACTTGGTGTACAGATGACGAGGCAACATCAAGATGGACAAGATAAACGATGAGGAGTACAGTAAAGGATGAACATTCTCTAAATAACTCAGTCTACCAAACATGACAGGAAGTTGTATTGTATAATGTATATATGTAAGTGTTGGTTAAATACGTCCACATAAATACTAAAACAGATTATAACAGTGTGTTGAAATCTTATCTACTGACTACTGTAGAGATACTGTAGCACTGTATGAGTGAGGAAAGAACAATCAATATTATGTAGGAGTGACGGAAGGACATGCGGTGATGTGGAGGAGTGAGGAAAGGTTATGCGGTGTTGTGTAGGAGTGAGGGAAGGATGTCTAGTATTGTGTAGGAGTGAAAGAGGGTCTTGTAGTATTGTGTAGGAGTGAGGGAAGTGCGTCTAGTATTGTGTAGGAGTGAGGGAAGGATGTCTAGTATTGTGTAGGAGTGAGGGAAGGACTTACAGTGTTGTGTAGAAATGGGGAAAGGACTTCTAGTATTGTGAAGGAGTGAAAGAGGGTCTTGTAGTATTGTGTAGGAGTGAGGGAAGTGCTTCTAGTATTGTGTAGGAGTGAGGGAAGGACTTGCAATATTATGTAGGAGTGAGGGAAGGGCTTCTAGTATTGTGTAGGAGTGAGGGAAGAACTTGTAGTGTGAGGAGTGAAAGGAGGACTTGCAGGATTGTGTAGGAGTAAGGGAAGGACTTACAGGGTTGTGAAGGAGTGAGGGAAGGACTTGCAGAGTTGTGTAGGAGTGAGAGAAGGACTTGTGGTGTAGGAGTAAGAATAGGACTTACAGGGTAGTGAAGTAGTGAGAGAAGGACTTGCAGGGCTGCGTAGGAATGAGGGAAGGACTTGTAGTGTGGTGTATGAGTGGTGGAAGGACTTGTAGTGTTGTGTATTAGTGAGGGAAGGACATGCAGTGATGTGTAGGAGTGAGGGAAGGACTTGCAGTGTTGTGTAGAAATGAGGGAAGGACTTCTAGTATTGTGTAGGAGTGACGGAAGGACTT
This sequence comes from Homarus americanus, assembly GCF_018991925.1. Lineage (NCBI taxonomy): Eukaryota > Metazoa > Arthropoda > Malacostraca > Decapoda > Nephropidae > Homarus > Homarus americanus. The sequence continues at coordinate 2,807,228 of NW_024732440.1, read as the reverse complement.
GCAGTGTTGTGTATAAGTGAGGGAAGGACTTCTAGTATTGTGTAGAAGTGAGGGAAGGACTTGCAGTGTTGTGAAGAAATGAGGGAAGGACTTCTAGGATTGTGTAGAAGTGACGGAAGGTCTTGCAGTGTTGTGTAGGAGTGAAAGAAGGACTTGCAGGATTGTGTAGGAGTGAGGGAAGAACTTGCCGGGTTGTGTAAGAGTGAGGGAAGTTCTTGTAGTAATGTGTAGGATTGAGGGAAGGACTTGCATGGTTGTGTAGGAGTGAAGGAAAGATTTGCAGGGTTGTGTAGGAGTTAAGGAAGGACATGCAGGGTTGTGTAGGAGTGATGGAAGGACTTGCAGTGTTGTGTATAAGTGAGAGAAGCACTTCTAGTATTGTTTATGAGTGAGGGAAGGACTTGCAGTGTTGTGTAGAAATGAGGAAGGACTTTTAGTATTGTGTAGGAGTGAAACAAGGCTTTGTAGTATTGTGTAAGAGTGAGGGAAGTGCTTCTAGTATTGTGTAGGAGTGATGGAAGGACTTGCAGTGTTGTGTAGGAGTGAGGGAAGGACTTGCCGGGTTGTGTAAGAGTGAGGGAAGTACTTGTAGTAATGTGTAGGACTGAGGGAAGGAGTTGCAGGGTTGTGTAGGAGTGAAGGAAAGACTTGCTGGGTTGTGTAGGAGTGAAAGAAGGACATGCAGCGTTGTGTAGGAGTGAGGGACTGACTTGCAGGGTTGTGTAGGAGTGAAGGAAGGACTTGTGGTGTTGTGTAGGAGTGAGAGAAGGACTTACAGAGCTGTGTAGGAGAAAGAGAAGGACTTGTAGGTTGGTGTATGAGTGAGGAAAGGACTTGTAGTGTGGTGTAGGAATAAGGGAAGGACTTGAAGTGCGGTGTATGAGTGAGGGAAGGATTTGTAGTGTGGTGTATGAGTGAGGGATGGACTTGTAGTGTGGTGTAGGAGTGACGGAAGGACTTCTAGTATTGTGTAGGAGTGACGGAAGGTCTTGCAGTGTTGTGTAGGAGTGAAAGAAGGACTTGCAGGATTGTGTAGGAGTGAGGGAAGGACTTGCCGGGTTGTGTAAGAGTGAGGGAAGTTCTTGTAGTAATGTGTAGGACTGAGGGAAGGAGTTGCAGGGTTGTGTAGGAGTGAAGGAAAGACTTGCTGGGTTGTGTAGGAGTGAAGAAAGGACATGCAGCGTTGTGTAGGAGTGAGGGAAGGACTTGCAGGGTTGTGCAGGAGTGAAGGAAGGACTTGCTGGGTTGTGTAGGAGTGAAGGAATCACTAGCAGGTTTGTGTAGGAGTTAGGGAAGGATTTGCAGGGTTGTATAGGAGAGATGGAAGGATTGCAGTGTTGTGTAGGAGTGAAAGAAGGACTTGTAGTATTGTGTAGGAGTGAGGGAAGGACTTGCAGTATTGTGTAGAAGTGATGGAAGGACTTCTAGTATCGTGTAGGTGTGAGGAAAGGACTAGCAGATTTGTGGGGATGCAGGGTTGGGGTGGGAAGGAAGGTCTTCAGTGGTGGGGCGTGTGAGGCTGAGGAGATTTATGTGAGGAAAGGACTTTTGTTGCTGGGAAGGAAATGAAGGCAGAAGAGTACATGAACAAGAGCAGAAGAACACATGGCTGGGCTGAGGGATGGACTTTGAGACTTGCTGAAAAGTATGAGGTAGCAGTGAAGAGACATACAGGAATCACCTTATGAACTAATTAGTATTGCGAAGCTCATGACTTCTAATACACTGTTGTAATCTTTTGTGTGGATTTGTAACTAGACAGTCAGGAAGTATTTTGTTCGACTTAATTATTTTGGACTTTAGTTTCATCTTCATTTGCAAAACAAAATATTTTATTCTTCCTGGCAGAGATATTCAAGATGTTAGTTTAAGATTTTACTGTAAAATTAAGTAATTATTACAGCTTTACAACTCACTTGTAACCAATGAGTATTTCCTGTGGGCAAACTTTTGAAATTGTAAAAAAAAAAAAAAGATTGTATTTGTTGTAAATGTTCTGAGGCAGTATGTCAGTCCTAGGGGCTATGTGAAGCCCCCAGGGCATATATGCCGCCGCCATGGACTGTTTGACTAATTCAGGCTGTGTGATGATCATCGGTCGTTGTGCAAAGGATTTAAGGACTATGAAAGGTTGTCAGGGGTAGTTCTGATCCAACCAAAGGCTGTTTGTGGCTATATTGTGAATATCAACTTGGAGATGTGTGAGGCTCTTAGAGAGCTACTGTATTTGTGACTGAGGGGGTTAATTGATGCTCCTAATGTCTGTGTATAGAAAAAGATCAATATATCCTAAATAAGTCGGTCTAAGTTGTATTGTGTATAATATTTACTGTTGGTTCGATTAGTCTTTATAAATGTTAAAATAGATTATAACGGTGTATTGAAAGTTTATCTACTGATTACTGTAGGACTGAGGGACGGACATGCAGCATTGTGCAGTATTGAGGGAAGGACTTCAGTATTGTGTAGGAATGAGGGAAGAACTTGTAGTGTTGTGTAGGATCTAGGGAAGGACATGTAGTGATGTTCGTAAATGAGGGAAGGACTTATTGAACTCCTAATGATTGAGAGGAGGACTTACTGACCTGCTAAAGAGTGAGAGGAGGATTTACTGACCTACTAAGGAGTAAGAGGAGGATTTACTGACCTACTAAGGAGTGAGAGGAGGACTTACTGACCTACTAAGGAGTGAGAGGAGGATTTACTGACCTACTAAGGAGTGAGAGGAGGACTTAATGATCTAAGGAGTGAGAGGAGGACTTACTGACCTACTAAGGAGTGAGAGGAGGACTTACTGACCTACTAAGGAGTGAGAGGAGGATTTACTGACCTACTAAGGAGTGAGAGGAGGACTTACTGACCTACTAAGGAGTGAGAGGAGGATTTGCAGTGTGTGGGAGTGAGGGTAGGATGCAATGTGTTGTGTAGGATTGAGTGAATGCCTTACTGTGTTTTGAAAGAGTGAAGGAAAGACATGCAGCGTTGTGTAGTATGAGGGAAGGACGCACTGTGATGTGTTGGAGTGAGGGAAGTACACGCTGTGATGTGTAGGAGTTAGGGAAGGACTCGCTGTGATGTGTAGGAGTGAGGGAAGGACTCGCTGTGATGTGTAGGAGTGAGGGAATGACTCGCTGTGATGTGTAGGAATGACTCGCTGTGATGTGTAGGAAGGAAGGACTCGCTGTGATGTGTAGGAGTGAGGGAAGGATTCGCTGTGATGTGTAGGAGTGAGGGAAGGACTCGCTGTGATGTGTAGGAGTGAGGGAAGGACTCGCTGTGAGGTGTAAGAGTGAGGGAAGGACTCACTGTGAGGTGTAAGAGTGAGGAAAGGTCTCGCTGTGACGTGTAGGGGTGAGGGAAGGACTCAATGTGAGGTGTAGGAGTGAGGGAAGGACTCACCGTGTTGTGTAGGGGTGAGGGAAGGACTCGATGTGAGGTGTAGGAGTGAGGCAAGGACTCACTGTGATGTGTAGGGTGGGGAAGGACTCTGCTGTGATGTGTAGGAGGAGGGAAGGACTCGATGGGATGTGTAGGAGTGAGGGAAGGACTCACTGTGATGTGTAGGAGTGTGGGAAGGACTCTGCTGTGATGTGTAGGAGTGTGGGAAGGACCTTGTGATGTGTAGGAGTGAGGAAGGACTCACTGTGATGTGTAGGAGTGAGGGAAGGACTCGATGGGATGTGTAGGAGTGAGGGAATGACTCACTGTGATGTGTAGGAGTGTGGGAAGGACTCGCTGTGATGTGTAGGGGTGAGGGAAGGACTCGCTGTTATGTGTAGGAGTGAGGGAAGGACTCACTCCGGTGTAGGAGTGAGGGAAGGACTTACTGTGATGTGTAGGAGTGAGGGAAGGACTTACTGTGATGTGTAGGAGTGAGGGAAGGACTCGCTGTTATGTGTAGGGGTGAGGGAAGGACTCACTGTGATGTGTAGGAGTGAGGGAAGGATTCGATGGGATGTGTAGGAGTGAGGGAATGATTCGCTGTGATGTGTAGGTGTGAGGGAAGGAATGACTGTGAGGTGTAAAGTGAAGGGCTTTTGTCTCACCAATGAGGCAGACTACTGGTGATGACGTCGTTGCTCTTGTGGTCTGTTCCACCATTGACGTAGACTACTAGTGGTGACGTCACTGCGGTGGTCCACCAATGAAATGCTTAAGGTGACTTCAGCTCACTTAAAATGCAGAGAACTTGTGAAATAATGTTACAAGCAAGTTGTAATGATTTAATAAGAACTGAAAATTACAGTAAATTCTTAAACTAGCATCTTTTAATCCAGCGCCAGCAAGAGTAAAATAGTTCGTTATACAAGTGGAAATAAAACTGAAGTACAAAATAAGTCAACAATGTCATAACATTGTTGGAGTTACGATATTTTGTACAGTAGTTTCATTATCATTTGTATAACACAATGTTTTACTCTAGCTGGCACAACACTGAAATAAACGATGCCAGTGTAAGAACTTACCTTAATTATCAGTTATTTATTTATTACGTATTCACAACTTACTTTGTAACCAATGAATGTTTCCTCTGGACAAACTTTTGTAATTGTATTTTGTTTTTGTTTTTCAAATGTTATACATATTAAATATTAATTACAAGGCAGTGTATCTTCAAGGGGATAAGTGATGTTTGTGGCAACTTGGGGATGTGTGAGGCTCTTAAGAGCTATCCGTGTCTCTGAGGAGGCTGATTGATTCTCCCCTAAGATCTACATGATGCTTCTAGGGGGCTTATAAGTAGGTAGATGTGTACAGCTAGTAAGGGCTATGTGATGACACTAAAGGCTGTCTGTCACTGCTAGGGACAGTGGTGCTGCCAAGGGCTGGGTGCCAAGGCTTGTCTGAGCCCCCCTACTATAGAGATAGGCGAGACACGTCGACCAAGGTACACTGGTAGCCTTGCATGATCCAGGTTGGGTCGCCTTTATGGGACCCTGTGTACACAGGTTGTAGTACCATAAGGGCAACCTAACCAAGCAGTAACCTGGTGTCAATCATTACAATAAATATTTGTATAGTAACTTAATGTGTCGAATAAATGAAAAAAATTTCTTTGTTTATAATAATCCTCATAAAAAAGTTGAAAACAAACGGTTCCAAAGGCAAAAATGATGATAGACAATTTTTATACTTCCCGAAAAGTAGAAAATCTACGTCACCGAAAAGTAGATACTTACGATCTTTTGAGAATTTGAAAAATCTTTTTTTTTTCTCTAAATATCTACTTTTAAGTTATTTTCTTCTCTTAAGTTCGAACTTACGACAATTAAAAAGATCGTAAATTCGGATTCTCAAAAGATTGGGAGTATCTACTTTTCGGGAAAGTAGATTATCGACTTTTTGGGGAAGTAGATTATCGACTTTTTGGGAAATATTACCTAATTATCTGAATTAGATTATCATAGAAAACGGGAAATTTGTATCACAGAAAATGGGAAATATCTACTTTCCGGGAAAGTTGGTTATCTACTTTCCCGAAAAGTAGATTTTTTTTCTACTTTTCGGGAAAGTAGATTATCGACTTTCCTGGGAAGTAAATTATCGACTTTTGGGGAAATATTACCTAATTTTGCGAAGTAGATTATCATAGAAAACGGGAAATTTGTATCATAGAAAATGGGAAATATCTACTTTCCGGGAAAGTTGGTTATCTACTTTCCCGAAAAGTAGATTTTTTTCTACTTTTCGGGAAAGTAGATTTTCGAGTTTTTGAGCAAGTAGATTATCGTCTTTTTGGGAAATATTACCTAATTCTCTGAAGTAGATTATCATTGAAAACGGGAAATTTGTATCAGAGAAAATGGGAAATATCTACTTTCCGGGAAAGTTGGTTATCTACTTTCCGGAAAAGTAGATTTTTTTCTACTTTTCGGGAAAGTAGATAAGCGACTTTTCTGGGAAGTAAATTATCGACTTTTGGGGAAATATTACCTAATTTTGCGAAGTAGATTATCATTGAAAACGGGAAATTTGTATCATAGAAAATGGGAAATATCTACTTTCCGGGAAAGTTGGTTATCTACTTTCCCGAAAAGTAGATTTTTTTCTATTTTTCGGGAAAGTAGATAAGCGACTTTTCTGGGAAGTAAATTATCGACTTTTGGGGAAATATTACCTAATTTTGCGAAGTAGATTATCATAAAAAACGGGAAATTTGTATCATAGAAAATGGGAAATATCTACTTTCCGGGAAAGTTGGTTATCTACTTTACCGAAAAGTAGATTATCTACTTTACGGGAAAGTAGATTTTCGAGTTTTTGAGCAAGTAGATTATCGACTTTTTGGGAAATATTACCTAATTTTCTGAAGTAGATTATCATTGAAAACGGGAAATTTGTATCATAGAAAATGGGAAATATCTACTTTCCGGGAAAGTTGGTTATCTACTTTCCCGAAAAGTAGATTTTTTTCTACTTTTCGGGAAAGTAGATTTTCGAGTTTTTGAGCAAGTAGATTATCGTCTTTTTGGGAAATATTACCTAATTTTCTGAAGTAGATTATCATTGAAAACGGGAAATTTGTATCATAGAAAATGGGAAATATCTACTTTCCGGGAAAGTTGGTTATCTACTTTCCGGAAAAGTAGATTTTTTTCTACTTTTCGGGAAAGTAGATAAGCGACTTTTCTGGGAAGTAAATTATCGACTTTTGGGGAAATATTACCTAATTTTGCTAAGTAGATTATCATAGAAAACGGGAAATTTGTATCATAGAAAATGGGAAATATCTACTTTCCGGGAAAGTTGGTTATCTACTTTACCGAAAAGTAGATTATCTACTTTACGGGAAAGTAGATTTTCGAGTTTTTGAGCAAGTAGATTATCGACTTTTTGGGAAATATTACCTAATTTTCTGAAGTAGATTATCATTGAAAACGGGAAATTTGTATCATAGAAAATGGGAAATATCTACTTTCCGGGAAAGTTGGTTGTCTACTTTCCCGAAAAGTAGATTTTTTTTCTACTTTTCGGGAAAGTAGATTATTTTCTTTCTGGGAAGTAAATTATCGACTTTTGGGGAAATATTACCTAATTTTGCGAAGTAGATTATCATAGAAAACGGGAAATTTGTATCATAGAAAATGGGAAATATCTACTTTCCGGGAAAATTGGTTATCTACTTTCCCGAAAAGTAGATTTTTTTTCTACTTTTCCGGAAAGTAGATTATCAACTTTTCTGGGAAGTAAATTATCGACTTTTGGGGAAATATTACCTAATTTTGCGAAGTAGATTATCATAGAAAACGGGAAATTTGTATCACAGAAAATGGGAAATATCTACTTTCCGGGAAAGTTGGTTATCTACTTTCCCGAAAAGTAGATTTTTTTTCTACTTTTCGGGAAAGTAGATTATCGACTTTCTGGGATGTAAATTATCGACTTTTGGGGAAATATTACCTAATTTTGCGAAGTAGATTATCATAGAAAACGGGAAATTTGTATCATAGAAAATGGGAAATATCTACTTTCCGGGAAAGTTGGTTATCTACTTATCATAGAAAACGGGAAATTTTTATCATAGAAAATGGGAAATATCTACTTTCCGTGAAAGTTGGTTATCTACTTTTCCGAAAAGTAGATTATCTACTTTTCGGGAAAGTAGATTTTCGAGTTTTTGAGCAAGTAGATTATCGACTTTTTGGGAAATATTACCTAATTTTCTGAAGTAGATTATCATTGAAAACGGGAAATTTGTATCATAGAAAATGGGAAATATCTACTTTCCGGGAAAGTTGGTTATCTACTTATCATAGAAAACGGGAAATTTTTATCATAGAAAAAGGGAAATATCTACTTTCCGTGAAAGTTGGTTATCTACTTTCCCGAAAAGTAGATTATCTACTTTTCGGGAAAGTAGATTTTCGAGTTTTTGAGCAAGTAGATTATCGACTTTTTTGGAAATATTACCTAATTTTGCGAAGTAGATTATCATAGAAAACGGGAAATTTGTATCATAGAAAATTGGAAATATCTACTTTCCGGGAAAGTTGGTTATCTACTTTCCCGAAAAGTAGATTTTTTTCTACTCTTCGGGAAAGTAGATTATCGACTTTTCTGGGAAATAAATTATCGACTTTTGGGGAAATATTACCTAATTTTGCGAAGTAGATTATAATAGAAAACGGGAAATTTGTATCATAGAAAATGGGAAATATCTACTTTCCGGGAAAGTTGGTTATCTGCTTTCCCGAAAAGTATATTTTTTTTCTACTTTTCGGGAAAGTAGATTATCGACTTTTCTGGGAAGTAAATTATCGACTTTTGGGGAAATATTACCTAATTTTGCGAAGTAGATTATCAGAGAAAACGGGAAATTTGTATCATAGAAAATGGGAAATATCTACTTTCCGGGAAAGTTGGTTATCTACTTTCCAGAAAAGTAGATTTTTTTCTACTTTTCGGGAAAGTAGATTTTCGAGTTTTTGAGCCAGTAGATTATCGACTTTTTGGGAAATATTACCTAATTTTCTGAAGTAGATTATCATAGATAACAGGAAATTTGCATCATAGAAAATGGGAAATATCTACTTTCCGGGAAAGTTGGTTATCTACTTTCCCGAAAAGTAGATTATCTACTTTTCGAGAAAGTAGATTTTCGAGTTTTTGAGCAAGTAGATTATCGACTTTTTGGGAAATATTACCTAACTTTCTGAAGTAGATTATCATAGAAAACGGGAAATTTGTTTCACAAAAAATGGGAAATATCTACTTTCTGGGAAACTTGGTTATCTACTTATCATAGAAAACGGGAAATTTTTATCATAGAAAATGGGAAATATCTACTTTCCGTGAAAGTTGGTTATCTACTTTCCCGAAAAGTAGATTATCTACTTTTCGAGAAAGTTGATTTTCGAGTTTTTGAGCAAGTAGATTATCGACTTTTTGGGAAATATTACCTAATTTTCTGAAGTAGATTATCATTGAAAACGGGAAATTTGTATCATAGAAAATGGGAAATATCTACTTTCCGAGACAGTTGGTGATCTACTTTCCCGAAAAGTAGATTTTTTTTCTACTTTTCGGGAAAGTAGATTATCGACTTTTCTGGGAAGTAAATTATCGACTTTTGGGGAAATATTACCTAATTTTGCGAAGTAGATTATCATAGAAAACGGGAAATTTGTATCATAGAAAATAGGAAATATCTACTTTCCGGGAAAGTTGGTTATCTACTT
>NW_024732440.1:2727000-2797949 GCF_018991925.1 Homarus americanus | reverse complement strand
TTCTTATGTTCTCATTGTGCGCCACGTGGTTTGAAGGATGACGTAATCATAAGAACATAAGCCTTGAAACACGGGCACTCGCCAGGAGAGTTTTCAGGTTCTCAAAGGCCCTCTGTCATCAGTCCAAGGAAAGACCCTTCTTGGGCTTAATAGGTCAGTCAGGAGAGTAGCAACTTGAGAGAAATTCCCGCAAAAACGGTGGTAATAGCCAGCCATGCCAAGAAACCGCATCACTCCCTTCTTGTCGATAGGTACAGTACAGTACAAGTACACACAGTACTTGTTCATATTCTCAGTTTACACGCACAGTATACTATGTGAATCTTTAATCTCCACATACAATACACTCATAGTGCTTCATATTTGTTTGTTTTTTTATCAAACTCTTAAGTTGAGCAAATTTTATATCCCTCCCCCTTCAGGAATTGCCTAGTTTATACTACAGGTAGTCAAGGAGCGACTTAATTGAAGTTTGTAAACAACTCAGAGGGCATTACTCAGTCGAGGGTTAATACCTGGAACTGGGGGACGTGCCCCACTGAATCCAGGTAAAAAAGTCACAGGTAAAAAAGTCACAGAAAAAAAGTCACAGGAAAAAAGTCACAGGAAAAAGAGAAAAGTTAACTATCGAATTCTCACATTTTCTAAGGTTAATATGTCAATCAGTTTCAGTAAAGGAATATGCAGAACTGATGGTAACCTAACCTAACCTAACCTTTATTACCGGCCACCATAAATTAATTGTGACTTTTTTCCTGTGACTTTTTTTCCTTGCCAAAATTGTGACTTTTTTTCTGTGACTTTTTTTCCTGTGACTTTATTACCGGCCACCGCCCCACTAGCCTAGCGGGGCGGGTGGTCACAGCTTATAGTTGAAGAAGCCACAAGTTCGGAAAATTGTCAAGGCAAACTTTTTCTGAGTTTGTAAACTCTTGGCACACTCTGCCAGAGAGTGTGGCAGCACCGAGAGTGAGCTCATCCAAGACCAGACTTGACCAACACTGGCGCAGGTGCAGATACATTCTGGAGCCGGTTCTTGCCCAGTACTTGCCAATGACGACATGCAGCCTGTCTGGCATTGAGGATCTGTTTGGTGGGGTTCTTGGCCAGCCAGATATTTGCTTCAGCCCATCCAGCCATTCACCTCAGCCAGCTAGCCATTCACCTCAGCCAGCCAGCCATTCACCTCAGCCAGCCAGCCGTTCACTTCAGCTAGTCAGCCGTAAACCTCAAGCCAGCCTCAGAGAGCCAAACAATCTACAATAAATAACAAACCCTTCCCCGCATCCACACACTCTCCCTCCTATCCACCCACCCTTCATCCCACCCACCCCCTCCTCCCATCCACACACCTTACCTCCCATCCACACACCCTACCTCCAATCCACACACCCTTCCTCCCATCTACACACCCTGCAATATTGTAATCATTCCAGGTTCTCGAATAAAAACAATCTATTTTCCTCATGTCTTAGTTGTTCTGCGATCACTTGTGATATGGTAAAGTAAATTATATATTTCCTCACCTCTTTAGCGAGATTTTATCCCCATTATAGTGAATAGGGTAAAATAAAGCCTTGTTCCATTCAGTTACTCACATTTATTGGCGTAACAATAATTCAAATACAGTTCTCACTCCTCTTGATTATTTCTTGACGAATTATACACTACATACAGTATGTGACAATACATATAGAACTGACTTACTTTAGAACAACCATAAAAGTTCAGGTAAAAGAGTTTCATTATATACACTAAACACATCCCAGAACACCAACGTTAAGTTGCTTCTCACGTTAGATGACCAGGTTATATATATATATATATATATATATATATATATATATATATATATATATATATATATATATATATATATATATATATATATATATATATATATATATATTAGATAAAGAGAAAAAAGTGAAAGTAATATGCAGTATCTGGCTGAGTAAAACACTTAAATTTCTGCCATCAGAACTTCCTCCTCACCTTCCTTTTACGACCATAGTTCACTGAGGATACTCACACCCATTACAGTCCCTAGATTAAAGGTGACTGCAGAGACCGTGTGAATTAGATCATCTCAGTAATATTGTGTCTGATTTTATTAATTTTTTTTCATACTTGGCGTGTACGATTAGTATTCGGTAATACCAAGTGTTGGTAACAAGATCTCAGCTCTGCAATGTTCAGATATTTCGTCATCTCACACCACTGCCAGACTGTAATGTATGTAATAAATCCATAAAATTGTAGGATTATGTAGTGTTATAATCTAACGTTACAAGAATCTATGGTACAGTACTATAATCTGGTGTTATAATCCAATACTAAAAAAAATCTGTGGTGCTATAATATCACAATACAGTAAAGTATTATTTTGTGGTCCGGTAGTCACATTATTGTACTGTAAGGCCACACTGCCATAAACAATCAACCTCTCAAGGTAATTGGATGCTGTATATACAACCAAAATCTTCAAAGCTTGCAGAGTTACCGGAGTAAAGTCACCACACTGTACAAACTTTACATTTCTGAGCCAATGAATAAGCTTACGAAACATACGTCAAACCTGAAGGGTCAAGACACGTCATTTTGCAATCAGACATAAGACTCGTGCATTTCTCTCTCCGAAACACACATTTGGCATAAGACCCTCAAGGAGACGGAGATGGGTGGATATATGGAGGAAAGCACAGAGAGAGATGAGGGAGAGATAGGAGAGAGGGATAGAAGGTGGGAGGCAGGAAGGGCTAGAGGGAGACAAAGAGGGAGAGGGAGAGAGGGAGGCAAAGAGAGGGATACAGGTAGGGAGGGAGTGAGGCAAAGAAGGATGAATGGAGGTAAGCAGGGAGGGATAGAAAGAGGGATGGAGGTAGGAAGGGAAGGATAGAGGGGTGGAGGTTGGCAGGGAGGGAAGGTTAGAGGGATGGAGGTAGGCAGGGAGGGAAGGATAGAGGGATGGAGGTAGGCAGGGAGGGAAGGATAGAGGGGTGGAGGTAGGCAGGGAGGGAAGGATAGAGGGGTGGAGGTAGGCAGGGAAGGAAGGATAGAGGGGTGGAGGTAGGCAGGGAGGGTGGGTCGAAGGGAAGGTTGGAGGGAGGGAGGAATGAGGTACAGTAGCAGCTGAAGTAATATAAGATCGATCTTTACTGACAGGCAAACATCTGTTTATTTTTTTACCTCCAGGGTAGTTCCTCCCTCCCACCAGTCATCACATCATGTTCTCTTGCCTCACCACTACCAGTCATCACATCATGTTCTCTTGCCTCACCACTACCAGTCATCACATCAAGTTCATTTAAATTATACTTAACTATCCTTGAAACACATCCTTATATAGTACACTAATGGTCTGTTTACGTAAGTGTCTATTCACCAAAGGAAAGTTTATGTATCTTTAACCTGCAATCTGTGAAAAGTGTCAATACATATCGGGTATGAATAAATTGTTCTGTAATACATGTTTAATTACAGGAATAAGTTGCAGGAACCTCTCCACCAATGAACAACGCCTACAGAACTGTAATTAAAGGTCGGTCTTACGCAGTCCATCCATCATTAGAGACTAGCATCAAAGAATGTTTACAGACACTATTTAAAAGGCAGTCCTTATTAGTTTAATCTTTTACAGACTAATGACAGACATTTACCCTCATCAACCTCCTCCACTCAACCATTACAGTTTTTTAATATGTAACAAATAAATATAGAATTTTTTTTACACATGATATCGAAGCGACTTAGTCTATCCTTACGAGTTAACAGTTATATTAGTGACGACTATACATGTTACCAACTTAAGAGGGTACAATAATAAAGAACATAATGTGTAGCTAAATATACCTACAGTAAAAACTATGGGTAAGAAATAGGCTCGTATCCCATATGGGTTATTAACACAGGTCTATAGTTCCCGCTTTAAATAAACAGGAGTCGTCCCATGTTGTGGAATTCAGATTAAAGTTTATTTCTTTTTTTTTTTGCCTTTAGCTCTGATTTACATTTAGCAATAGTGATCCCATGATGTGGAAATCAGATTACACTTTCAATATCAATTTCATGTCTGAGTTACATATATAATAGTAGCCCGATGTTATGAAAATGAGATTACACAATCATTTTCCTTTCAGATCATTAGCTAGATAATCGGATTAGAAATTTCTTTTTTTTTTAGGTTTTTTTTAACACTTCAGTCATGTGTCGAGAGGAGGGGTGTCGGGGGCGTTAGGGGGTTGGCTCACAGGTGTAGACGGTACGGTAGAACTTCTGGGTGACCGTCTGGTACACCTGCCTGACGGAGGTACAGCTCTTCCACCCCCAGGCACCGCAGTGGGTCTGAACTCTCTGAGGCACCATCTTCTTGTAACTCCTAGTGTACGCTACCTGTTTGGGCACGTACTTACACTTCCTGCAAGGTGAGGACAGGCGATTATTACAAGGTTCTAAGTGGTAGTACAAAACAAGTGATTATTACAGGGTTCTTAAGGGTACAAAACAGGTACGAATTAAAGGGTTCTTAAGGGTACAAAACAGGTAGGTATTAAAGGGTTCTCAAGGGTACAAAACAGGTAGGTATTAAAGGGTTCTTAAGGGTACAAAACAGGTAGGTATTAAAGGGTTCTTAAAGGTACAAAACAGGTAGGTATTAAAGGTTTCTTAAGGGTACAAAACAGGTAGGTATTAAAGGGTTCTTAAGGGTACAAAACAGGTAGGTATTAAAGGGTTCTTAAGGGTACAAAACAGGTACGTAATAAAGGGTTCTTAAGGGTACAAAACAGGTAGGTATTAAAGGGTTCTTAAGGGTACAAAACAGGTGCTGCAAAAGTTCAGTTTTAACGGGGTTTAATACAGTTGCTATGGGGTTCAATACAAAAGTTCATTACAGATGTTACAGGATTTTAATACACATATTACAGGTATTATAAGACTTTCAATATACAGTACGTGTTTCAGGGTGTTCAGTACAGGTGTTAAAGGAGCTTTTCTTTATACATGAGAAGACAAATGTTGCAGTGAATTGTACTTACTAGGACAGGTGCTACAGGGGATTATCATTGCTAGGCGGACAGGTGTTACAGGGGATTATCATTACTAGGAGGACAGGTGTTACAGGGGATTATCATTACTAGGAGGACAGGTGTTATCTGGGATTATTGTTAGGGAGACAGGTGTTACAGGGGGGTTATCATTGCTAGGAAAACAGGTGTTACAGGGAATTATCATTGCTAGGAAGACAGGTGTTACAGGGGATTATCATTGCTAAGAGGACAGGTGTTACAGGAGATTATCATTGTTAGGAGGAAAGTGTAATAGGGTATTATCATTGCTAGGACAGGTGTTACAGGGGTTTATCATTACGAAGAGGACAGGTGTTAAGGGGGATTATTAGTACTGAGTGCAGAAGTGCTATAGGTGATCATCAGTAAGGTGACAGGTGTTAAATACTATCAAGGGGAAAAATTGTCTAGAATAAACATATTATTAATTAATGTAACTCATCACTGATGGACAAAAGTGACAGCAGGTTGGGGTGATCTTATTCACTGTGAGAGTAACAGGCTGTGAACAGATGACTGGCGAAAATGTTTAATGGAACCTACCCAAGCCGCTTTCTCTCAGGGTTCACGACCGACCGTATATTCAACTTGTTCTTAATCAGAATCAAACACTGGTAATGGTGTGATGATTAAGTCCTGTACCAGACTTGACAAACTTGTTCTTGGCCTCCATGGAAGGATGCTGGCTAACTAAAGTTCTTGAGAGGAACATCGAGCCTCCGCCAATCAGGATGACCCACTTGCGTAGTGGTCGATAACCCTGTGTTATATGCACGAACCTGTTTGTACACCAGAGACCCGAGTAGCCTTCGGGGCAGGTGCATACTCCGGGGCTGGTGCACGTTCCTCCGTTGCTACACGGCGGGTCACAGATGGGTGTGGTGCAGGAGGGTCCTGAGAATCCACGTCCGCACCTGCACCGTTCCACGCCAACACACACGCCGCCCACGCCACACCCACGCGAGCAGAGAACTGTAGAGATGGTTGTCTTAACAGGCAGGAAACAAAGAGTGACTAATATGTACTTTTTCTCATAAGAATATAAGAATGAATGTCATTACAGTAGGCCCACGTGAGGCAGCTCTTGTTTACACCCAACCATTATCACTCGTATATCTTTCCAACTTTTACTGTATCTAAAACTCCCCAACGAGTTCAAGTTGATGATGGTGTTTGATAACTTGTTCTTTTTATCTACAACTCTACATGTGAACCATTGTTTACTTAATTCCTTCGTGAATATAAAATTCTCCAATTCACAACTTTTGCAACGTGTTCACTACCAATCAGAGTTTAAGTACGTATATGTGTTCCTACACCCCCTGTTGTAACCCGTGTCTCCAAACGGCCAATCTTTTTGACCTATAGCATCCATATCCACCAATCAAGTCCATCTTTATATGACCAATACTTATTCATTAAATAATAGTGATATTACTACTATGACGGTGCCATTTGGGGACTCGGTCTACCACAGCGGGCGTAGGAACACACTTCCGCAATTGTACCTTAGTTATATTACCCCTATTTAACTTAATCATCTATTTATACACTTTGATCATATCACCCCTCACTCTACGTTTCCCAAAAGACTGCATATTCCGTTTTCTTACTCTGTCTTTATTCCCAAGGTTCCTAATGTCCGGGATTAACTTTGTCATCCTTCTCTAAACATTTTCTAGTGGGAATCTATATCCATTCTATCGTAAGGTGACCAAAACTGAACCGCATAATCCAAATGATGTCTCATATGGGAGATACAGTTGTTACTAATGCCCCAAGGTAAGAGCCTCAATACTTTATTAGCTGCATTGGCATATAAATAACTCTGACAATCGCATTACTCTATATCTACGCTGTTCAGCTGATGAATGGTTGTTCCCCTATTATCATTCCCTAGCCTTACAACTTTAAAATTTTATACGTTACATTGAATCTGCCATTGTTAGACCCCTTTTTACAGATCTAAGTCAGTGTAACAATGCCATGTTTTTTGGAGTAGATTGTGTCATGTTTAGAGAAATACAAGAACATTCAGCTTAGACAATGACTACCTGAGGCATGAACTCATCACAGTAGCCTGTGAATGTGTCGTCATAGGCTGATTGGCTGGAGGCTGAGTTCATGCCCAGCAAGGCGGGCACTCGGTTTTCAAACACAGAGTTATATATACTGTATATATATATATATATATATATATATATATATATATATATATATATATATATATATATATATATATATATATAACTGAAGAAATTGTGTAGTACCATTTAAATAATAACACTTAAATCGCATTATGGAAGATAAAACAGCAGAACTACGAGAGCGTTGTATATTTCAGTTGTAAGTTAAGGTCCTTTTGCCGATGTTTGTGTTTCCTAATAAGCATAAGTTAAATTAAGATATGAGCGTGAAATGAAACTCAGCAGAGAACGTGAGCCTTCCACACCCTGGAGACAGAAATTAGATCAGGTCAGAGGCAACAGGTTGCGCATTACGGCCCACTTAAGAAAA
This sequence comes from Homarus americanus, assembly GCF_018991925.1. Taxonomy (NCBI): domain Eukaryota; kingdom Metazoa; phylum Arthropoda; class Malacostraca; order Decapoda; family Nephropidae; genus Homarus; species Homarus americanus. Next base: position 2,790,366 of record NW_024732440.1, on the reverse strand, counting down.
AAAAGTGAAAATTCATTCGCTCATAACTTTCAAGTAAAACAGCAACAAAAAAACCCTCTGAAATCCTTTGGCCATGACCGTCGTCATTATAAAAAAAATTGGATACAAGTTTTCAGACACATTGCGTCTTTTATAGTCCATAAACTTAAGAGTGGTCGATCGTCTCCAGCTACAGAGTTTATATCAGAATTCTATGTAATTTCCACCACTGTTATTGTATTGCTACGGCCAAAAGTCACAATTGCACCAAGAGTATACCGTGAATTAGATACGTTCTCTCATCACTGGTTACAGAAAAGCTAACAGTGATTAAAATAAGAATTGCACGATTCAAGCCTGGAATTCATGCTGTACGAAAAACTCCACTACAGTTAGACTCCGAGTGAAAGGAGTGATTAGAAGAGGTGAAGGTAGTAGTGGAGGTTAATAGACACAGTCTGTTGCAGAGTGAAGGATGTGCACGGAATTACAAGCGTTTACAGAAATTATTAAAAATAAATGTTTGTGGAAACGAAGAAGTGAGGTAGCAAAAAATAGGAGGGGAGAAAAGAAAGATAATGGATTGGGAAGATTAAGAAACAGAAAGACGATTAAATAAAGATGAAGAATATGCAAAAGAAAAAGAAGAAGTAAAAGTAGATGAACTAAGAGGTATACCAGAAACACCTCTTTATAAAGGACACGTGAAAACGGTTAGAAAAAAAAGATATCAAAATAATCAAAGGGATCGTATCACAAAGACCATCTAAAGGGACAACAACAAAATGTACAGTGTTGGAAAAGTACCTCGAATAGGACCACTAATAACCAAAATTAACCTCCACAAGAAAATATACCCTGTAGCAATGTTAAATTGGGGATTTAGGTCTCTTAGGGTAAGTTAAAAGTGGCTAGGTTATGTTTAGTTGGTTTTGCCTGAAGAAATACGAAAGACAGACGGTTTCGCTGTCGTTTTAACCTAAGGGCGCCATCTTCTTAGGGGGGGTCATTACAAAGGAATATTTAGTCTTAGAAGAGGCTGAAGGTACTCGTGATGACTGATGGGTATGTACGGTACGTTGTGTTTAAGTAATGAATCAACACAGCCACACAGGTAAGTGTCGGGTCACCCACCACGCCTCACTGGGGTCCCGAGCACCTCTCTTGAATACTTTTTATACTAAGAAGGAAAACAGAATAGAGAGATGATCACGGGGAGGAGGAAGAGAAAGAAAGAGGATGATAGGAGGGAAAAAAGAGGAAGAGGATAACGAAAACAGGAAGAAGAAAAAAGAGAGAAAGTGGAGGCAAACGAGGAAGTGTAGAAGACAAGAGAAGAATAGGAAATAAGTCAGAATAAGTTAAGTGCAAGTAACACAAAACGTAGAATTTGGGTAAGGAATACCGTGAACCTTTCAAAGAATAATGAGTTCACGTTCCTCGTAATGTGTTGAACAGGCCAGCGTACCGATGACCTTCCTCGTCATCGAGCGCCAAACCAATTCTGCCATGCACAGAAACATGTTCACGTAGGTCAGCTATGTCAACTCTAAGAGGGCCATATTATTAATTATATTACAGCAGCACATAAGAAAGGATTTTTTTTCCGTTAGTGAGTGAGTGACTCAGTTAGTGACCAAAGTGACAGACATATAAACCTGTTTGCTCAGATAAGAATAAATATATACTTGGCAGGAGGTGTGGTGTGTGGGGGCTTATGAAAAACAGGTTTGTTTGTACTTGATGAGTGGGGTGACAGGTCCCACCTGTATATACAACGCGTTCTTTTACCTACGTTCCTTTATTCGGTCATAATAACATCAGCGACAAACACTTTCTGGTGATCGTTCCATTAAGTATTTTCGAGAGTACGGACCAACAAGGCAGGTAATACAAGGTTACAAAAAAAAAAAAAAAAAAAAAACTTGAAAGTGGTGACGGAGTAATTACTTGGGCCTTCATCCCCCCAGGGGCTATAGTTGTCCTATTTGCGTGTATTTTCTATACGAAATTATACACCGTTACATTCGCCCAGGGTCTCTTAACTGATTGATCGAGGAATAAAAAAAAATATTGCATGGTTATCATTTGAACTAAAAATAAATATTAGGTAGTAGGAACGGCCCAAGGATAATGAGAGGGTGAGATGATGGATTTTCAGCCTATCATAGGTTAGTGAACACGTAAACAGGTAAATTTTTTTAACCAGTACCTCATTCATGTCGAAGTAGGTGTTGAGTTTTAATATGTCAGAGTTTGAGAATTGTTAACTAAAAACATAATCATGAAGGTGTAAAAGTGAATATATTATAGTCATGGTCAATTGTTGTGTCATGATCAATTGTTGTGTCAACTATGACCTCACCCCTTCCTACTGGGGACTGACGTGACTGTTCCCAGGTGACCTCACTTTTTTTTTTTTTTTTTAGGTTAAGGTGGGGAAAGGATGGAAGGCATGCTGGGGCTCAAGGCACAGCCAGACATGAGGGATGGAGAAGTCACAACATATAGTCGTGGGGGGAAAGGTTGGAAAAGAAGTTTAATGAGTTAAACAGAGGGGGACGACACCCCTTGTTTTACATATTACAGAGTTTGTTGGCTAACTAAGCTAACCTAGGATTTAGAATGAGGTTGCACAATGGTTATTTTAGTAGACAATGACGAGATTGATATTACAATTACAAGTTTATTAACATTTTATACTGTATTACGTTATGGACTCACTTGATTGTGACTTGTTAAATGTGAATTTATATCACCTAAGTTTTAATCTAAGGTGGATCACTGTGGCGGACATAGATGGGTCGTCCAGGAGCTTGTCCCAAACCTTCTTCCCTAGGCGATGGAACCTGAAGTTGAGGGCCTCTGTTTTATTTTTTAGGTGGATGGTTTCCACTGTCTCCTGGTAGGGTGGCGCTTGGCCACTGGCTGACCTCAAACACTTGTTTTGGAAGCTCTGTAGTTGTTGTAGTCTAGTCTTCCCGCGTGTGACGAGTGGTATAGATGGGTACTCCAACACAGGCCTCACCAGCGCCTTGTACAGGTGAACTTGTATCTTCTCAGGCATCAATTTAAAACGTTTTAATTTGGCTGCGGCGACTTTGGCTTTATTTAGTCTGTCCTTCACGTGGGGAATGATGCCCGTCCGAGAAATGATGAGGCCGAGCAACCTGCCATGTTTAGAGTACTCAATCTCTTCGTCGTCGATCATCAATGGGGCCGGTTTGAATTTGGCTATGGGTATGACCTCAAATTTCGTTTTGTTTGTTTTTATTTTCCATTTATTTACATACTCCGAGATCTCCTCTATTGCCCGAGCAGTGAGTCGCGCCATCCTTGCTGTGGACCTTCCTGGGCAGGTGACGATCTGTGTTACATCGTCGGCATACATGACGTACTCGCTGCCGACGATTGGGGGTGGCAGGTCAGCCGTGTAGAGTGTGTAAAGGGTTGGTGAGAGACAAGAGCCCTTAGGCACGCCGCTCGATAGTGAGAGTTCTTCTCCAAAATGTTCTTGCATCTTGATTTGGCTCTGCGGTCCATAATGAAGTTACACAGCAGGCGCGTCAGATTTTCGGGTAGCCCCAGTTGTATGATCTTATACTGCAGCCCTGCGTGCCGAACTTTGTCAAACGCCTTGCTGACGTCCCTCAGTACTATATTGCACTGCAGGCGGCCAGTCATGGCATTGGCGATCTGCTCGTAGGCCTGAGCTATGGCGGTGGATGTGCCTTTGTACTGGCGGGGATTATGCACGTCTTCGTCCTCCAGATACATCCGCAATCGCTTGTTGACTATTTTTTCGAAGATTTTGGCAGGTACTTCTAGCAGCGATATTGGTCGGAAATTTTCGACTTTGTTTGGAGGCTTCCCTGCTTTTGGTATGAGGCGAATAACGGCAATTTTGAACATCTTAGGGAAGTATCCAGAGGCGAGGCAGGCGTTGCATATATGAGCAAGCCTCTCTATCATGTTGTCGGGGAGTTGAGCCAGGATCTTCTTGTTAATGTGACTTTGACCAGGTGATTTGTTTCTAAACCCTTTTATGACGGCTGACACATCTGCAGGAGCTATGCGCTCCGTCAGGTCGCTTCCGTCAACCAGTCTAGTGAAGTCAGCCCGTGGGAGCGGCTGGAGCAGGTGTTGATGGTCCTGCAACTGACCTAAAATGTCCTCCTCAAACTTCCTGTCGAAGCCCTCGTTCTCCTGTTCACTAATGGTAAAGATCTTTCGTAAATATCGCCGATGTAGTTGTTCTTGGTTTTCTTCCTCGAATATTTTTACGTTGTTTTGGTCGAGCAGGTAAGGGACCGTGCTAGAGGTGGAACCCATTAGTCGCTTGATCCCTTTCCAGAAGGCAGCAGAATCGCGGTAATTGTTGGCTGCCTCCCACACCAAGGCGGCCCACTTTTGTTCATGTAGACGTTTGCTCTCGTGCTGGATGTCCGTCTGTAGCTCTCGGTACCGGTCTCTCAGCTCCTGCGTCCACCCGCGGATACTGGCTAGCTGTCTCACGTGAGCGTACTGGACACTGAGCTGCCTCAGCTGGTGACTAGTGTGAGGATGGGGAATGGTCCTGTAACTGGTGGTCGGGATGTTGTTGTCCATCTCCGTCTTCACATCCTTATACTATTGTTCGACCGCGTCGTCGATGTCATTGGGGCTGGCTTCTTCCAGGTTTCTCCCCTGCTTGAGACTGAGAGACTCCTAGAAGGAGTCCCAGTCTGCCCGTTTGAGGTTTGACCTGATGTTGGCGGGGATCATAATGGGATTGGATGAGAGCGTCACGACGACTGGCAGGTGATCGCTGGAACTGATGGGTCCGGCGGTAACGTGCCTGTTCAGGACGGCCTCGTTGTTAGAGAGGGTTATGTCGGGTGGGTGACCTCACCTAGGTACCTTCTTAACCCCTGATAATCAGCCAACCGTGAGTTACCGCTGTACCACCAACACTAGAAGGCACAAGCAATTTATTTCGAACTGCTATTTGTATACTTGGTGACTGATAGTGAATGACCTAGTGCTTGCATACTTGGTAACAGTGATAGTGAGTAATATATTTTAATTAATAACAAAATATTAATAGAAATAACAAAATGGTTATAGAGAAATCATCAGAACTTGACGATATGTGACGAAGAGTTTCAATACAAATAAAGTTATGGATAATAGCAAGCAGCCCACACACAGGAAATGAAACTGTTACCATCCCACTGTTAAGTAAAAAATCAAGACAAGACCTGGGTAAACTTAGAATAATTAGTTAAGGACTATCGTTAGTAAAATCAAAGTACATGGTGATAAACTGGTAGGTTAGTTATATACACAAACTTATAAAGTGATACAGAACAACTATTCCAATTGCGTTAGGTTCATGATTAAAAAAAATTCAAGCTTCTTAAATGGCACTGTCAACATCGAGGACCAAAAGACGCAACTGGCACTGATAAGACAAATGAACAGTTCATTGGGCTAAAGAGAGAAAGAGACGTTGAGTAGAAAGAAGATAAGAAACGCAATTAGAAATGGAGAAAAAACCCAAGTAGAAGAGAGTAACTGGTGGCGTACCCAGGGATTCATTGTTAGGTCCAGCTCTGTTTATAATTGATATAAGTGATCAAGACTTGGGATTCAGGAGCAAAATTAAGTAAACTGCAGATAACACCGAGCTTTCAGGTGGAGTAAGACCGTGTAAAGATATGAATCAAGGTCGTGAGGGTTTGCAGAAAATAGCAGAATGGTTAGAAACTTTGCAATGGAAGTTCAACATAGAAAAAACAAAGTTATGGACGTAGTTATTACAGATCTAGAACTAACTTATTGTGTATGGTTATCCATTAGACACTGTCACGGAAGAAAACAAACAAATATTGTGATTAGTAATGTTCTGAAATCCAGCGAAAGAGACATTAGAAATTACAATAAGAGATTCTGACTGCACAAATAAAACGTTTACATATTGCTGAGCCATTCATCGGAAGTTTAAAACCGGGCATCGACGTCCAGCCAAGCTCGTTTTAGTTTGATAAATGGATGTGAATAAAATGTGTCATCTTTATAGAAGCGAAGTTAGAGAGGAAACATGATTGAAAAGTGGAAGATACTCACTGGTGTAGAAAATATAGGTAAAATTAGCTGAAACACATCCCCAAACACCAAAGAAACTTTCTTTATACAAGTTAGCAAACGTTTCTGGACATCCATCTTTTTAAAGGGGTTGCAGAAGAAGGTATTGATGAGCTGCCGAATTACGAAGTTTGCTTTTCTACCATAAACATGTTTAGTATTTGACTTATATCCCACAGAATTTACTTTTCCTAAATTTAGAGAGGGTATTCTTAATAATACGACTGAAGCCCTTACAAGTGAGAACAAATGTGTTTGAAATGTTGCCGGGGATCTTCCTGGTCCATTCTTATAAATACATTAGAATATTCTCCAGCCTCTCTCGCAGTATAGTATACCTGTTGCTACTCTGCATTCATTTGTAATCATTTCACCTATGAGCTGTTGAGAAGGTAGTTTGAGTGGATCTACTTAAATATTTCTACATCTTATTTTTGCCTCCACAGACCAACAACCCCTGAGCCATATATATATATATATATATATATATATATGTGAAATTAAGAACAATGAGAGAAAAAAAAAACAACAACAACGAAAAAGTAGAAGGATCCATATCACCATCCCTTGTGAGCCTCTCAGCACAACAATGAATATATTAGTCTAAGTGCAGACACTCCTAATGCCTACCAGGTCTAAATGATTAAAATATTATAAGCTACATTACTAAACAGCAGATTCTATAAACCAGTTAAGATTAAAAAAACTGATAACATTCTCAATGCTGCTTAAAGTTTGGGGGATGAATAACAATGTAAAAATAGAACTACTGAGAGAGAGAGAGAGAGAGACTTCCTTCGTACATAAATTCTCCCTGGATATATTTTTCATTCAGGTCAGAATCTAAATCCATTATTAAAGGTCATTTTGTTTCAAAATCAAGGCCGCCTGATATTGCCGAAGTCAAGCCCCATCGATTATGCTTGTCTTCCCCCCTGTACCTCACCTAAACGTTACAGCGTGTGTAGTGAAATAAACAAGGTATTAAAGGGTAAAGTAGAGTAGAGCAGAGAAAGGGTAGGGTAGGGTAGGGTAGGGCAGGGCAGGGCAGGGCAGGGCAGGGCAGGGCAGGGCAGGGCAGGGCAGGGCAGGGCAGGGTAGGGTAGAGGTGTTAAGCAAATATAAATAACATCTACCCAAAATTACGGAGAAAAAATCAAATATATATAAATTTGGAAAAGAAGTCTCGAGAACTTTATTCTTGGCAATAATCACCACCAGGATATCAGTTGGATTGGTCTAGTAGTGTTCGTCATTGGGTATGATCTTTCCGATTGTGGCGAGGACTTTGATCCAAGCCTGAGTGAACGAATGAGTAGAAGAAAGCCATATAAGGAGTTGAAGCAGTCTGTTGTTGAATGTTATCCCCACACAAAAACTGGAGTGAGGGGAGAGAGTGGGGTTTTTTTTATTAGGTCAGCTTGGTTAGGGTAGGTTAGGTTAGGTAAAACCAAGTTGTATTTATACCTTATTGTGTTGGGTTGGTTTAGATAACAAAATGTTATATTTATCCCTGACTAGGTTGGATTATTATGGTACATAGAGATGGAAGGCTTCATCTCACGGTTTGAGAGAAGTTCATCATCAAGAAGAGAAACACGCATCACGTTTTCCTTGTTTCAAAGTACTTAACGTTGACTCGTTTTCACTGAAGATTAAATGAATGATCAGCAACAACCATAATCACTCTTTATAGCCAATGACAACGAACACTCTACTACACCATAATCGATCACGTTCCGACATTATTATTGCAGGGTACGTAAAATAAAAAAATGCAATCCTACTGGCACTACGAGACCTGGAGGATGGTGAGTACGTACTTAGTGAGAAGTTCATCACAATATAGATCTGGGCACGACCAGTGGTCACCAACCTTGAACCACATCTAATTCTGAGTATTAAGAGGTATAAAAAACCTACCCGCAGATCGACTCGTGTTGCTAGATGCATGTAAGATTAAAGTTCATTATTGTTTTAGTAGTGTCTTGTTCCACTAACATTCACTCTTCCTGGAATTAAACTCGAGTCTTTCAGGGCCACTCCCAGAAAGCGTTTTTTTTTTATATTCTTGTCCGGAGATACACATAATAAGAGGAATGCTATTAAGGATGACTAATATCGAGGGGAAAGTTTTAAATTGGATAAAATCACGGCTCACCGATAGAACGCAGAGGGTCAGCGTAGATGGTGTTAAATCTGAGTGGGGCCGTGTAACCAGTGGGGTTCCCCAGGGGTCAGTACTAGGCCCACTCTTGTTCATAATCTACATAAACGATCTAGATACTGGGATCAGCAGTGACATAAGCAAGTTTGCGGATGACACCAAAATAGGGTGGCAAATTAATTCAGGGCAGGATGCAAATGCATTACAGGAGGATCTAAATAAACTGCAGGGGTGGTCTGAAAAATGGCAAATGAAATTCAACACCAGCAAGTGCAGCGTACTTAATATTGGAAGAACAAACACTGATAATGTATACAGCCTTAACAACATCAACCTAGAGAAGTCGACTTGTGAAAGAGACCTAGGGGTACTTGTAAGCCCGGACCTACGGCCTAGAAAACAGTGCGTTAATGTTCGAAATAAGGCAAACAGAGTATTGGGTTTTATATCTAGAAGTGTAAGTAACAAAAGTGCAGAGGTCTTATTGCAACTATATCTTGCGCTAGTCAGGCCACACCTCGATTATGCGGTTCAGTTCTGGTGCCCCTATTATAGAATGGATATAAATTCACTAGAGTCGGTGCAGCGAAGAATGACAAAAATGATTCCGGGACTTAGAAACCTTCTATATCAGGATAGGCTAAAGAAACTTAGCTTGCATTCCCTAGAAAGACGAAGAGTGAGGGGAGATATGATAGAAGTATTTAAGTGGGTGAAAGGAATCAATAAAGGGGATATAGATAAAGTTCTTATACTATCCGAGCAGGATAGGACTCGGAGCAACGGATTCAAGTTGGATAAGTTTAGGTTTAGGAGGGAGATAGGAAGAAACTGGTTCACAAATAGGGTGGTGGACGAGTGGAACAAGCTTAGCAACTTTGTAGTAAGTGCGGGAACTCTGAAAAGTTTCAAAAGGAGGCTAGATAGATTCATGGATGATAGAGAGTGGTAGCAACTCTCGACAGGAGCTGCCATGCACAGGCCAACCGGCCTATTGCAGACTCCATATTTTCTTATGTTCTTATGTTCTAAATATGGGTACAGTGCTGTGTGGGTGGGTGTAGTGCTGTGTGGGTGGGTGTAGTGCTGTGTGGGTGGGTGTAGTGCTGTGTGGGTGGGTGTAGTGCTGTGTGGGTGGGTATAGTGCTGTGTGAGTGTGTGTAGTGGTGGGTGGGTGGGTGTAGTGTGTGGGTGGTGTAGTGGTGTGTGGGTGGGTGTAGTGCTGTGTGGGTGGGTGTAGTGCTGTGGGGTGGGGATTGTGTTGTGTGGGTGGGTGTGTGTGCATGGATGGGTGTAGTGCTATATGGGTGGGTGTAGTGCTTTGTGGGTGGGTGTAGTGCTATCTGAGTGGGTGTAGTGGTGGGTGGGTGTAGTGCTATCTTAGTGGGTGTAGTGGTGGGTGGGTGGGTGGGTGTAGTGCTGTGTGGGTGGGTGTAGTGCTGTGTGGGTGGGTGTGTGTGCTGGTGAGTGGGTGTAGTGCTGTGTGGGTGGGTGTGAGTGCTGTCTGGGTGGGTGTTGTACTATGTGTTGGTGGATGTTGTACTATGTGGGTGGGTGTTGTACTGTGTAAGTGGGTGTAGTGCTGTGTGGGTGGGTGTAATGGTGTGTGGGTGGGTATAGTGGTGTGTGGGTGGTGTAATGGTGTGGGTGGGTGTAGTGCTGTGTGGGTGGGTGTGTACTGTGTGAGTGGGTGTAGTGTGGTGTGTGGGTGGGTGTAATGGTGTGTGGGTGGGCGTAGTGCTGTGTGGGTGGGTGTAGTGCTGGGTGGGTGGGTGTAGTGCTGTGTGGGTGGGTGTAGTGCTGTGCGGGTGGGTGTAATGCTGTGTGAGTGGGTGTATTGCTATGGGGATTGTAGTGCTGTATGAGTGTAGTGCTGTGTGGGTGGGTGTAGTGCTGTGTCGGGGTGTAGTGCTGTATCGGCGGGTGTAGTGCTGTGTCGCGGGTCTAGTATGTTTGGGTGTATTGCTATGGGGGTGGTTTTAATGCTGTGAGGGTGTAGTGCTGTGTGCGTGGTAGTATTGTGTGTTTTTAGTGTTGTGTGGTTTTAGTGCTGCTGTGTGGGTGTAGTGCTGCTGTGTGGGTGTAGTGCTGTGTGAGTGTGGTGGTGAGTGTGTGTGGTGCTCTGCGGGTGAGGTGCTGTGCGGGTGAGGTGCTGTGTGGGTGAGGTGCTGTGCGGGTGAGGTGCTGTGCGGGTGAGGTGCTGTGCGGGTGAGGTGCTGTGTGGGTGAGGTGCTGTGTGGGTGTAGTTTTAGGCGAATGTGGTGCTGTAGTTGTAACATAAGAGGGTATCGTGCAGTGTCTTAAGGGAAGATAATGACTAGGAATGGATAACTTGACCAAAGGTGTGTCGGTCTCTATCTGTCTGTCTGTCTGTCTGTCTGTCTGTCTGTCTCTCGGGTTCGGTTAGCTTAGTAGAGAATGAATGAGCCTTACATAAACGCACTCACAATATATATATATATATGGTAATAACTAAATACCTCACTTGATCAATGTCTTCACTAACAACAAAGGTTTAATTTACCGACGAAAAGTTATAATTTACTGAAGCAATTTGACATTCTTGCTATACCATAATCAAGTATAACAAGGATAATAATTAAATTTCACTTTGCCAGCAGCTCGGCACTCGAGTTTGTTATTGTTATTTACTCAAAGATAAAAATATTTATTCCTGTTGACCTGGACATCTTTGTCTGAATTTAATCTAACTTTCGATCACAGTTCAGCCTTGTCAGGAGTTGTTGCTTCTTGCTGAGTGAAAAAAGAAACTCACACTATTTCTCTGTCTTTGTGTAAGTACAGAACTTTATAATGCTTGAACTTTTAATGTCCCTGTTGCAACATATCTCCTCTTGGCTTGATGTAACCCGTGCATTGCATTTTACCTGACAGATCCCCCGCCGCTACCGTATCATAACATTACTGCGGTCTCGTAAGCCTCCTTAGTCTGACCGACAGTCCGACCTTTGAAGATTTTTTTATTTTTTATTCTTTTTGCCTGGTGTCATTTAAGAATAAATGGCTGCGAAAATAGAACTTTTGTTCCTTCACTCAGCCATTCTAGAACCATGTGTTTTGTGTATACGGAACGGCAATCCACCCAAGGAACCACAGCTCTGGATTCTCCAATATATATAATCAGTCAATCAATGTGTCAGTCTGAGGGTTGACGAGTATTGCCCTTCGCTTAATGTCTTGGGGCTGTTTTTACCTGGACATTAAGGAAATAAAGTACTAATTCTCCAACTTGTCTTGAGTAACATTATGATATTATCTGTGCAATAAACCAACCTAAGATTTTTCGCAATATTGTTCGCGTTACCACAGCAACAACTCTCTGCCAGAAGGACATAACTCACGCCACAGTCGCCCTACTTAATGTGAACTTTTATAATCTCCATATTCATAAAATAACCATGGTCTTTATTAGTATTATCATTATTATTATTAATTCTATGATATGAGAATGGTAAAATAAATCTAAGGACCTATAATAACATTTATATTTTTTCCATTATTTCCATAAGGGGGTAACATTACACTATGGATGGTGTTTTTAGGTTCCTGTTTTTAGCACAATGGTAAAGGGAGGATGAGGGTACGGCAGACCTCCATTAAAACAAGCGAACAGCACACATCTATCCTGGTATTGTCCCTCACGAAATATATATAAATACCGAATACCGATAACTTTTATGTATTCTCTAAATACACATAAATCAACAGCTTCATAAAAAACCAGACTTAACCTAATCTGCTTAGGTATAATCTAGCTATATTATGATGGCACACGACGTCTTATAATGAAACAGCAAATTTTACCATAAGCGAATTAATTTCCATTTAGACCTTGGATTTAAAGAGCTTCATAGACTTCGCTTCCCACATCTCAGGTTTTTCCCTAAAGTTATTTGTGGCTGTCTGGCATGTCGGCCCATCACACCATGATAATGTACAAGGAAAACTTCACACTTAGGCGCCAGATAACCGTAACAGCGACCTGAGCATGCACCCCCCCCCCGCCAACACACACGGCACCCTGTTATTGTCCTTGCAAAATCCACCTACTTCAAACCCACTCCATCCATACAATAAATAACTTTGTACCCAATAAATCTCAACAGGAGGCCGTAGACATTGTACCACTAGTCTGAAAACTTTTAGACAAAAAAAGTGGCATCCATCTGGAAAACAAATTGACTTTTTACCCTATAAATCTGAACGGGGCACAACATATACTGTACTACTGTACTCGATTGCAAATTCTAAAAAAAATCATTAAAGGACGATTAGTTGTTTAGTTGAGGAAAATGTATAACAAGGGAAGGTTTGGCAATCAAGTGATTCTGTCTGTGGGTCAGTCTGTCCGCCAGCTCATTAGTCTCTGCGTGTTCAGAAGAGCTAGTCTCTCTACGCCCACTCGGAATCGAGTATGCCGATCATCCATCTATGATACAAAGACATGAGCTATTAGGGATGTCACCTAGGTTAGTGAGTTTTGAGGTGACTAAAGAGACCGATAAGGGACCCGTAGCGTCGTTCACATTCGTTGCACATGTTGAGGGCTCTATCTACTGCGGGAGGGACTGTGGCAGCGTCTTTCCGGCGTTGGCGCTTGTCTGCCTCAGTTTGTAGTCGGGCTAACTCGAAAGTATTGACACCTTCTCGTGTGGTGCTCCTCCAAGCGTTACGATGTGGAGTAATCGACTCCCAGGAGAGGGGGGCCGATTTGGCACTTATTTTAAGGTTTGTCTTAAGACTCTCCTTATACCTTTTCAATTGGCCGCCGGCGTTACGTTTGCTATTCGTTAGGTGACTGTAAAGTAGCTGCTTTGGCAGTCTACTGTCGTCCATGCGGGTAACATGGACAGTCCAACGTCGTTTCTCATGGATAATGGTAGCCTCGATGCTCCTACAGTTGGTGTCAGCAAGAATACTGGTATTTGTTCTCTTGTCTTCCCAGCGAACTCTGAGGATGGAACGTAGACTACGTTGGTGAAAGTTTTCAAGTGCCTTGGGGTGCCTCCTGAATGTGACCCATGTCTCACTGCCATATAGCAGGGTGGGCAGGACCACTGCTCGATATACGTGCAGCTTTGTAGATAATTTCAGCTCACTACAACTGAAGACACGATTTCAGAGTCTGCCAAAGGCTTGAGATGCATATCTGGTCCGATGCTGAATCTCTTCATCAATGTCTGCGGTGGTGGACAGGTGGGAACCGAGATACCGAAAGTGGGCAACATTAGAGAGGGTAGTACCGTTAAGCTGGATGGATGGTGGAGGTGTGTCTGAACCAGGGGCAGGTTGAAAGAGAATCTGAGTCTTACATACATTCACCCCAAGGCCGAAGTGTGCATACGCGTCTGCGTAGGTGTTCAGGATCTCCTGTAGGTCGTGTTCAGTGTGAGCAACAAGGGTGAGGTCGTCTGTAAACTGAAGTTCAGTAATGGAAGCTGCCGACACCTTTGTTCTTGCCTGGAGTCGTCTTATGTTGAAAAGACCTCCCTTCACCCGGTACTCGATGTTCACTCCGCTGGCTAAATTGGCACTGGCACGAGTAAGGAAGGCAGCCAAGAAGATGGAAAAGAGAGCTGGTGCCAATACACACCCTTGTGTAACCCCTGTTTGGATGGGGAAGAACTCTGACTGGGTGCCGTTGTGCAGGACACTGCCGTTCATGTCATCGTGGAGTTGCCTCACAATGGGGATGAATTTTGGTGGGCAGCCAACACGGCTGAGGGTCCACCAGAGGGCTTCCCTGTTGATCGAGTGGAAGGCCTTGGTTAGGTCGATGAAAGCCATTTACAGGTGACGACGCTGTTCCCTGCACTTTTCCTGTATCTGGCGGGCAGCAAAGATCATGTCAGTGGTGCCACGTGATGGTCTAAAACCACATTGAGATTCTGGGAGGAAGTTTTCCGCCTCAGGAAGAAGTCTGTTCAGGAGGACTCGGGCGATAATCTTGCCAGCTACGGAGAGCAGAGATCACACACACACACTACTGAGAATCAAAGACCGTGTAGACGTCCCTCCGCTCGGAGGAGGAGACGGCGTAGGTGCCGAAATACATTTAATATTCCTTCTTAACCGCGACATTGAAATGCTCAGGGTCGTTAGTCATTTCGTTACTGATCAAAACACGTTCAAGAAGTTCAACCCTCTTTTGATCTAAGGCTTCAGAGTCGATGCGGGTACCCACTGAGTAGTTTGGGATGGTGAGAAAGGAATGCCGGGAGTGAGGGAGCACTTGTGGCCTCAAACCAGACAGTTTATCTCGGGCCGATTCGGATGCACAAGTGGGGCCTCGTACTCCTTCAGTCTCTCACTATAGGTGGAGCCTCGTACTCCAGCAGTCTCTCACTATAGGTGGAGCCTCGTACTCCAGCAGTCTCTCACTATAGGTGGAGCCTAGTACTCCAACAGTCTCTCACCATAGGTGGAGCCTCGTACTCCAGCAGTCTCTCACTACAGGTGGAGCCTTTGACTGCGGCGGCCGATGATTGTGAATCTGGTCATACAATTATTGAAGCTGTGTGGACATCCAGCTTTCCAAACCTGACTAGGAACTTAGCTTGCATTACCTGAGCATTATAAACGTGTTTTGACCATCGTACGACTAATCGTGTAATTTGCATGTTTTCCTAGGTAAGGGCAGACACCTGGCGAGGAGTTAGAAGGCGTATTCATTTTGTGCATTGTCTGTTATGTAGTTCATCCTCTTAAAGTCAACTAGTTTGTTCCTGAGTATGCCGTCGGTGGTGCTTGATCCAAGTGAGGCATGAAGTAGGATGGTTCCTGCTGAGTCACTGACTTGGGCTTGCGATAAAAACCTGTAACTTGGTCAGCGATGTAACTGTCGGAGGAAACAATTATACTTTATGAGAAGTTAAAACAGACTTTCTCTTCGTGAGCTTTTACGTGATTGACATTTGTCAATTGAGAGACTGCCATGGCAACAGTAGTACCAACGCCTAAAATCAGATGTTGAACTAAATTTTAAAGCTGCCCATAATATCCTTAGTCACAAGGCAAAAGGGAAGGACGGGGAGGGGATCATGTTACACATCTTCATTCCAGATAATAAGATGATCACCGAAGAACAGCTTCGAGTCACCACTGTAACAAGAAATGAAGATTCGGGATAACAGGGAATATTGTCACGCTGCTTTGATAACACCAACTCCACCGACCAAGTTGAAGACATTCTTGATATCTAGTTTGATTAATCTCTTCCGTCCTTGAGATTGACGGTCTATCTCTTCACAGCCCTGAAGCATCCCGATTATATGTTGTTTAGACTTTAGCAGGGAACAAGGTTCTCGGCCGACTACTGTGATGGTTATACTGGTAACGAGGGGTGGAAGGAAGCTACCAACGGCGATGGTCTAATTACACTTCCTTCTTCTAACTACAAAGGGATGTGACGAATAAGTAGGGCCTAATTAAATCAGGAGTGTCGGCCGCCAGGCAGACGGAGTATTTAAGAGAATTCTAAGGAGACACCATCTGCAGCGGAACCGAGAAATAGGTACCTGCCACTTGAGCGAAACACATGACTACATTTTATACGTCTCGCTCTTGAAGGAATAATAGTCCCCTGTGGTCGTGTCAGTGGGAGGGTCTTTGCTTGTGGCTCTTCGTAGATGTTTGTCTTGGTGACTCGAGGATGTGTCAACACTCGTAGGTGTGAAAATATTGCCGCTGGCTATTAACCTGATTCACGACAGCGTTGCTGTTTTCTGTTTTCTTCATGACGAACATAATCGAGGTGGTTTTTGAAAACGTGTTTAGCCTCCTCTGACTTTTTTACGTTTGTATGGGAAGATGGACTAGGACATAGGTTATTCCTTTCCAGGGTGTGTATGTGTGTGTAAACACGCACGGACGCACGCACACCCAAACACGTGAGTGAGGTCTTCGTCCACGTGTTTGTTAGAACATAAGAACATAAGAAAATAAGGAGTCTGCAATAGGCCGGTTGGCCTGTGCATGGCAGCTTCTGTCGAGAGTTACTACCACTCTCTATCATCCATGAATCTATCCAGTCTCCTTTTGAAACTTTCCAGCGTTCCAGCAATTACTACAAAGTTGCTAAGCTTGTTCCACAAGCACAACGCGCATTATTATATGTGTAAATACCCGAGACTTTTTCATTATTTAGAAACTATTTTAGTACAAACTTTTTAAATACGTTTTATTAATATAATCCCAATAAAAATATTCAATTAACCGATGTGTTGGATCAAATGTAAATTTGTAGAGGTGGTGGTACAGTAGTGGCCACGCTACCTGTCTTATTTCATTCCTCCTGTGTTATGTGACGCCAGAACAATGTGACTGACGTCCTGGATTGACTCGTAAATCCAATGGTGTATTAACCCGGCCTTACCTTGAGTATAGGTCACACTGTACCTCACAAATGTATATTTACGTTTTTGTGTGTGAAAATATGACAAGGGACGAAGAATTCTAACAACACTGCCGAAAGAACAGGAGTTGCAGTATTCATTTTGAAATACATCAGACTCCTCCCTAAAGATACTTTTTGGAGCGAGTACAGTACTTCCCCAAGTGCCTCACAAAATAAAGAGTAAAATTCTCGAAAATAGCGAATTTGTCCTCATGTATAGTATCACTTATATCCCTCACACTGAATATGATTAAAATAGTCCAATCTAATGTACAGTTGCCTCCACATGAACGTACTACAGCCTAGGTGTGTGGAGGGGGGGGGGGGATTTGCAAGATGTGGCAAAGCAGCGCCGTAGTCATGGGCGTGGAACCGTGGATTATCTCGTTTGCCGGTTCCTGGTAGTTCGGTCCTAGTCACTCGGTTGTGGCTACACAACAATGCTCCATAACACGTATAACAGGGTCCGTTTATCTTTTTACCTCCTTTACTGTTTGTATCTCATCGCAAAAAGGGTAATTACTCTGTTTCACGCCCATTCATTCAGCCATGACGATGATGCTGCATGTCACATCTTGTATCCGGGCCTTCACACACTCCCAGACTGTGGTATGTTCATGTGGAGGAAACTGTACTATCATCACAAAATCAATTAGTTTAAGGAAATGTAAAATGATAAAGAGAACTAAAAAAAAATAATTAAAAATATAAATTAATACACTATATAAACTAATAAAATAGTGACGACAATGATGACAAGAGCCAATACTATATACTGTACAGTATATACAAGACAAACACCCGGCATTACAGCACCTATACATAAAACAACAAGACAAACACAAGTGACTAGTATATACTGTAGCCCCACACAATTCTCATTCACAAGAGACTAAAAATAACCTAACCATCAGCGTTGTACCGAAACATTCTGAACATCAAGCCACTTAAAGCTATTGGTGAGAATACAAATGAATGACAGAAAAAAAAATAATTTGATTTTCATAATATTGGATTCCTTAAAAACCAAGAAAAGGACAATTTTCAAAATGTATGTATCAGGATAGTGATGACGTGTAAGGTATTCAAGTTCTCCTTGGTTACTGACGGCTCAATGAAACAGTCTTCACAGACACAATTTACTGAATTTACTGGGAGAGGTCTGTACAGTGGTGCAGCAGAAAACAATCTGTCTCATAGGGTAATACACATGACCACGAAACCTCGTGCTATGTCTTATAACTATTCAGACATCCAACTTCATTCACACCGCAAGGTGGCAGCACTCAAGCACACATCAATCACGCCACTAGAGGACAGCACTCGTGCACATGCTCATTCATGCCACACAGTGGTTCACTCGCTCGGCTCGTTCGCATTACATAAACACCACACATAAGGTGAGTCCAAGTCTACCAGCGGTCAAAATGTAGAAAAATACTCCTCGGTAACCATGGATTTGCTAACCGTATTCAATTCGGTATCCTATAACAAGATGGGCCAACTTCTAATACGTTTTTGTTGTGTCGGAGTTGTGACAAGGAACATGGCTGTGAAAAACTTCATTATTAATTCATAGAACGACAATCTGAGTCTACTAGAGTAAGATATATTCCGCCTAATTTTCCAGTCAGCGAAAACAATAATAATACGTAACAAAAACAAAAGGAAAAATAATCATAAAAATAACTAAACTTAATAAAACAGAAGTAAACATAACAGACTGAAGACTCACATTTCTGGCAGTAAGTGCCAAGAGTGCCGGCAGGACAACGACACAGGTACGGTGCCAAACACGTCCCTCCGTTCTGGCACTGTGGCCGACACACAGCTGTAACACACATCACAATCATGGATACGTGGACACAGGATGGACACAGACACTAAAGGAGTAGATAGGTGGACACCGGGACTGGATACATGCCTGAATTGATTCGTGGATATATGGTGATAGAGGGATTAGATAGAAAGGTGGATATTTGGATAGGTATACATGGATGAAAAGGAGAAAACACATAGATTTGGATGGATGGGTGGATAAGGAAGACCTGCATATAACAAGTCTGGATAACATGAGTGGATATGTATGTAGCTGCCGTGGATAACCTGCGATGTTCCTAACTAAAAGAAAAAGAAAAAGAAAAAAAAAGTCTCTTGAAAACAGGAAAAATACAAATAAATCACACACAAAAAACAAAGAAAATAAGACAATTAATAAAAAAAAAGTACCACTTGCTGATCAGATAAATATTAAATCGACATAAAGCAGAAATAAAATTAACGAAAAAATTATGTAGATGAAAACTGTATAAGGAATAAAATAAAAGAACATCAAAACTTAAATTGGTCATAACTAAAAGAACATAATAGACTTGGGAATAAAAAACAGAACTAATTCATACTTACAATTATAAAATGAAAAAAACAAACAAAAACATTACTAGTAAATGACAAAGAAAAGGGTAAAAAAAAAAATCCTTATTCCATTAAACTACGTCCTTCGCCTTTCCCTTTGCATGCCTCTCAATGTCGGGAAGAATTTATATTTACAACGTATTCTGTTCGGGGGAAAACTACACGTCAAAGAAGCTGTGTTTGAGTGATTCTTTGTGGCATCATTCTGAAACCACTTTAATTGCGATTTATAACTTTACCTGTACCTGCATTATATTCGTACCTGTTATTTAATATGTACCACTCATTATATTTGTACCTGCACCCGTAATACTATTTAATACGGTTACTATATTTGTGTTTGCGGCTGTATCTTTAAATGCCCTAACACCTGTACCACCACCGTTTGTTCGGAATCAACAGTGGACTAATGTTTACCTCAGATAAATTTCATATAATGTAAGATTGAAAACAGAAGACAGACTCAATATAATAACTGTTAGAGTAGGTATATGTACTATACTGTACCTTAAAGAGGTTGGTGCTAAATAACAAGATTCTCTACTGGAAATGAAAATTGGCAGAGTTGATTTCACAAAAGAGCATCCCAAATGTTGGACAGACGGACATACAGAAAGAAAACCCATGTGTTCTGTCTATGGAGGTGGTGTGAGAACCGTTAGCGTGTGGTAGAAAAGATAACGTGTATCCATGTTTCTGAGACCAAAAACGCGACACAAGCAAATATGTATGAAATTAGACGGTTTAACCACATACAATGAGTTACTCACGAAGTAACACGATAAAAAATGAAGAAAACTCTCGAATTTTGCTTACCAGAAACGATGTTGAGTGCTGCAGGTGGTGGTGAGGTTGTGGAAGCAGAGTTACTGGGAATTACCTCCTTAAAACATCAAGTTTAATATCCAATGCAATTCCTTTATGGAATATTTTATCACCACTGCAAGTGCTTGAACTTGATGGTCTTTTTCCACTCATCTTGAATAAGGGTACACAGTAACACAGATGCATAACTGAACACAAACTGGGTAAAGAATTCAAACTGAGTAGTGCCATTGTTGTTGTGGCTGCCACCAGCTGGATTTGGAAAACAGAGTCAGAATCCGCACGAAATAAATGTTATAATTTCGGTGAATTTTTTGTACTATATCGCGATTTTTTCTTTTGAAAATCTTAATACATTAACCAAAATTCCATAAGAACAAATAGTCATGAGTACAGATGCTTCACTAAACACAAGCTGTGGAAGGAATTCTAATTGAGCAGCGCCATTGTTGTGGTGGTTGCCGACAACTGGGGAGGTGAGCACCACGGAGACTCCACACGAAATAATTTTTAATATTTTTGGAAAGATCACGACTTTTTTTTCTTAAAATTTTTAAAAGTTTAAAAAAATTCTGTAAGGACAAAGCTTAATTTTTTCCGTAACCTAGAATTATAGTCATTAGTTCAAAATTCCGTAACGTGGGGGATGTCTTGGCTTTACGTTATTTGAGTGTAATTAATAGTGTGGAAGTAGTATGTAACCATTAGCGATGTAGGATAAAAATATTTAATAATTCGAATAAGGAATGACTTCACAGAAAATAGTGGTTTTTTTTTCATACACGTCTACCATTATAGTATGTTGATGATGCTCACTTTTGTCTTCACTTGTTGTTGTGTTGTGAGTGTTTACTGCAGGGATGTTTTGACCTGTAGTCTAGTTTCAGATTTTAACTATGAGAAGGTTTTAATATTTGTCTTGCAATGTTAAATAGTTTACTTGAGTTCAATTTAGATGATATACGGTAAGTTTTGAATTTCATTGAAAATATACATTTTATGCATTTACCAACAAGTTTTAAAATTTAATTCAAGCACTTTATATAATAAAGTGTGACCTTCGTGAAGGCAGAGGTCAAGAGATGGAGGCAACACCTCCATTATATTCGAGTTTCTTCTCAGCATATTTGGGCCCTGATCACGTGGTTCAGCTTAATGTTTTATGGAGAAAGTAATGTTTATTATTATTTTTTTTCTTTCTCAGGTTTCAATCGCCGTTCCCACGTCCCATATGGAGAAAAAAGTGCATGCTAACCCATGTCTGACGCTCAGTCTATGTCCGAGATAGATCCGGGTAGACCGTAGGTTATAAACTAAAGATCGTTAGTTTAAGTTAGTTCAGATTTGGTTATCTTGTTGGTTCGTGTCTGCTGCTATAAAAGGCTATTTTATGCACAATCTAGAGCGGCACAAATAGACTGAGATTTGGATTTAGGTTGATAGTAAAGCGACTTGGGTTATATCCCCGTTGAACAGGATACGAGAATTGTGTTATCCAGTATCAGCTTACCGACCGTCACGTGTTCTTTCCGGGTACTCCTGTGTTCTCCTGTACTAACACTAGACCCAGGTAGGAAGGCCCTTACTAAACCTTTGGGGAGACAGGTAGCCATAAATGAGAGACCTCGGCGGTGTAGATAATAATAATCAATCAATCAGACCATCAGGAGAATCTTCAGTCATTTCTCTCATCGTAGTAATGAAAATCTCCAGGAAGAGAATCCCCTTCCATTACAGTTAAGCTCTCCTTCCCCCTCCACAACCCCTCCGCATACATAATATCCTCTTCTACCTGCCCTCCTTCCCCACTCCCCCCCTCCACTTATGTAATTTCTTTCTGTTACAATTCAAATCGCACCCATTACTTATGGGCCCCGACCTAATCTGTTTTTTAACTAATATATAATTATCAAGGCCTGTTAGGACTCAGAACTCATTCCTAGTGGTTAATTTGGGGACTTTATTACGACTGGGCCCATTTTACCAGTCATCCTCCCCGCCCCTTCCCTCACACACACACTCACGTCGCTGGCAGATTGGACCACCATAACCAGAAGGGCAGGAACACACGCCGGGAGCGACGCAGCGGCCGCCATGTTGACAGGAGGGCGTGCACACTGCTGACTCACACCGTGCACCCGTGTAACCCCCAGGACAAGTGCATCGCTCCACGCCCGTGCACTCCCCGCCGTGTAGACATCTTACCGTGCACATGGCTATGGAACAGGGTCAAGGAATGAGGATTTCAAAACAAAACTAAATAATAGAATGGAAGAGGTAAGGAAGCTATAATAAATATGAGGATAAAGGAGAAATCAATAACATCAGTAAAAAAGAAACAAAATAAAACAAACTTAATAATGAAAGACTGATAAACTACAGAATAGATAAAATTATAGAGAAAAGAAACAAATACTATAAACTACAAAGTAAATAAAGCTAAAGAATTAACATTAAAAATTACAAAAAATATCCTCAAATTTATCATAAAAATTAAAGATAAAAAAATCCTCAAAATTTACGATTAAAGATTTACAATATTGTACGTGTTTTTATGTTATTCTTTTATTATTGTCTTTACTATTTATTAATTCATTATCTTTCGTCTTTCTTTTTTACGTAATTGTGATGAAGATATTTATGATTAATTTAAACCATAAAACTCATGGAGGTGGAACTGTTAGGCAGATGATAATTATAACCAATAACTAAAATTAATGTAAAACAAAATTAAACCATATTGAATGTGAGAATAATGAAAAAAAATGTGATAATTATGAGTAACAATAACATGAAAGAGAAAAATGAAAACACCAGCGAGTGAATCATGAACAGTACCAACACTCAGAGATTCTTATAAGGGTTTGCTCGAATACGGTGAAGTATGATAACACGGACGCAAATTACCATCCCACCAAACTTAACGAAACACGAACCATAAATTCGGTTTATCTTTTTGAGTGAAATTCTTCCTCCTACCAATGTCTTGAACGACCAAATATCACAACCACAGAAAAGTGATCTCATCAGAGAGGCTCCTTCCAAACGTCTCCTTGATATATATGCAGCAAAAACGATTACACGTGTTTCTAAATATTTGCTGATCGGAAATTTTAATATTTTTTATTTTTTTCGTCATGAATAAGTAAGCTTCACAGCACTAGTGTTTTGTCAATGCAGCTGGGTAAAAAATGTTGCAATGTTGCAGATGGATCCGATAAAACGTTATTAAGTAGTGATAATCCCTCTCATCCGTACCACCAATAACAAACCATCACAACAAATGCTGGAAAATTCGAATTAATTAGAGGCGCGGGAACTTCCACGTTGTAACTGTGAAAAACTGCAGCAATGTTGCAGGCGAGTCCTCCAGGGCGTCGGCCATAACAAGGCTCTTAGAGGAAGTCATAAAGCCATGTAATAATACCTGTGGCCTGGTAAAGCGAGGCGCCCGGCCCCGGGATATACGAGGCTAATATTGCTCCAGCGAGGCCCTCTGTAGAGCCTTCGCTGCCCAGGGCCTGTGTTGTGTGCTGGTAGTGTAACTCTCCCGTCATTATGTACTGGTCACATTCTCTAGTACAGTATTACAGTTAAACATCAAATATAATCATCAGTGTAACAGTCCAAGTAACAAGGTTCTGAACTGTGTGGAGTCACGTTCAATAATTAATTACCACCACTAAATTATATCCATCTAACAAATATTTAATTCCAGTGAACAAAGGTCCCGGCTTCCTGGTGTCACCACTGAATATTCCATCACATAACAAGTCGAATACTTCACAACAAATTGCTTTCAGAATTTAATAAAATGGTTTGTAATTAACGGCGGTGGTACAATGTAGAGCTGTAATTATTCCGGAACTCTTCACCTGCAAGTGTTTTCATGAGTAGGCCACTGATATCCGAATGTCTAAAACAATAGTGATTCCAACAATAGATTGAGTTCCGGATGCAGTAGTAATTGTTGATGTCAGAGTATAAGACAAAGGGCTTGTGATACACGGGCTGGTGTCGTGAGAATGACAGGTAGAGGAGCCATGATTAAAAAAAAATTAAAAGACTAAAATTTTTTTTTTTTATTTTACTTAAAAAAAAAACGAAGAAATTAGAGTTTATTTTGTAATCAAGTATAACACAAAGTAAAAGCGCATTTTTGGGGGTAAACTTGACTTATAGAAAACCAAACGTCACCAAATTATTAAATTAAACTAACTTAACCAATTAAACAAAAAATGTCAAAGTAAATAACTATTTTTTTTCCAACTAATCATAACTGTCATCTAAAAAAGAGCATCTAAGTTATCAGAAAAAAACAAATAAACACACTCAGTTACATAAAACCAACAAATCAATCATTATTACCACATACACAAATAAATCAACTAAACTGAAACAATTTAACAAAAACAGCAAAATTATCAAAATAAACAGAGTTGAATTTTTTAGGAAAACTATAAACTGAAATTATAAAAGCAAAACTTACGGGTACAGAGAGGAGGGACATAGCCAGAAGGACACACACACAGGCCAGGGATGACACACGTCCCACCGTTACCACAAGCTGGATTACACACAGCTGAGAGACCAACAGAGGGATAACTATAGAAAACTGATTTACTATGATGGTTTGTCGCATCCCCTACCAACTAAACGCCTGCTCAGAGAGTGTGAGTAATTGGGAAGATGAAGTTTGGGTTTGGTCATGTACGGTGGATAACTTTCACCCTTTGATCAACGTTATTGTTGTTGTTTGCAGTAAGAATTATATACACCATGAAAAGGAGGGACCCTAGCGGAAACAGCTTTAGGCGAGGTCTTATTGGACAGGAGAGAGAGAGCTGAAGTTCCTGAAAATTGTTGCAATATACATTAAGAATACTTCTCGTAGAAATAACAAAGTATATCAAAACGTTTTATTATCATAATATGGTGTCAGGAGGTGGGAATAATGCCCAGGCACGGTGACTGGCACTACCTGGTCAAGCACTACACCAAAATACATTCAATTTCCTGGTCTATGTTTAACCAACCTTAAAACTAACTTAGTGGATCATGAGGAACATGGAATTCGTATATCAATCATTTATACCTCTACTTAAATCTATCGTTGTTGTTATATATCCTGGAATTTGAATTACTCATAAAATTCCCTCTTCTTGCATTTACATCTACAACCAAGGAGACGCGCCTTATAATTGTCGATGACTAAACTACAATACTCATTACCTTAAGTTGTAAAAGATCTAAAATATCAACACAAAATGGGAACAACACTGGTAAAATACTGATTGATATTAAAATCCTATTCAGTAATACAAATTTTTCATTTCATGCAGACGGTCAGGATCATCAAAGTTTTCATGTTTATTGTCTATACGAATAAGAGCGACCATGAAACAGTTTTCCTCTCGTGTGGAGTCTAATAAAGAGAGGCGCTGGCAATGGGGTAATAACACGGTAGTAAAACACACGTTAAAGATATAAGAGTTTATGAAATTAGCAACACGAAACAAGGCACGATGCTCGTTGATCACAAAACACTACAGCGAACACTAACGATATAACCAGTGTATTTAAACAAATGTGAAGCTAATTTGATCGTATAGTATATCTCTAGAAAATTATATATAGTACAATGACTTTTTGTAAACTAAAATGACACAAACCTACAGCCAGCGAGCAACTACCGAAACTGTGGAGCCTGAAAATTTTGATAAAAAAAAAAATGGAAGATAAAGTTACGTGTAAAATGTATACATGATTATTATTCTAAATGACCGGGAACTAAGGACCTGAGAACCATATATTGTATGTCACCATGTTATACAGCATATTGTATCATGTTTCTACTTTATATGTAACGCATTTGTACGAGGCAAAGTTACTAGGATTTAATCTGTGACTGAAGCACCAGCCAGCAAAATTTTCGAAAGCATAAAAAAAAAGATTTACCCCTGTGATGTTCTGTTTCTGTAGCGAACCTGTGCAAATGAAGAGACCTGATTTACTGTTGCTACGTCGGAATATCTGGAATTTGGGGTAAACTGTGAAAAAAGAAGAGAATACTGCGGTTTTTTTCCATGGTAAGAGAAGCGAGTCCCTCCGGTGTATACTGTACCAACACCGACATGATTCAGACCCTAGAGGCTCCTCCCTATTGTGTATTGAGACACACTATGAAGGGAGCGAGATTCACTGACAGTCAAATCTCAGTATTTTCCACCAACTAGTAGTAGATAGTAAGCAGCTACCAAACAGGGAGGTACTACCGTCTGGGAAGATATTGGAAGCATAATGTGTTGTCTAATGGTAGACCCTGCTGCCATATGGCATCACGAAAATTGTGACCAGCTCTCAGGTTGCTGATCTGACTTTCTGCCTCATTTACGCACAATTGCAGGGTCTCAATTGTTTCTCTTACTATTGACAACACAATATACAGTACATGCAGTATATTGTTTCTCACTTTTGATCTTTTTTTCATTTTTGAATTCATGGTTCTTTCTTATTATTATTATTATTATTACTACTACTACTACAGAGTTATTATTATTATTATCATTATTATTTCATTATTTATTTTTTATTGTAAATTTTATTTACTATGAATTATTAATTATTATTTATTATTATTATTACATTTCTGTCCCCCAGGCTCCGATGTGGGCCAGTGACCTGTGCCCGGGTGGGTTAATCCCCGTAAAAGAATATATATATATATATATATATATATATATATATATATATATATATATATATATATATATATATATATATATATATATATATATATATATATATATATATATATATATATATATATATATATATATATATATATATATATATATATATATATATTACTTTTTACCTTGCGCATGCCACTGCAACCACTAACTCAGCCATGACTATCACGAGCGATGCTTAGCTTACCTGCCTAATTAAGCAGTTTGGGAAAAGTGTTTGAGTTTACGAGTATAGATTTGATGTATTAAAAAACACATTTGAAATAGTGTACAATGATGACTTCTAGTTATAATTTGCTTTCTTTAACTGTGCTTGGATAGGATGGATTGAAATTCGACCACAGATGTGAGGGTCTACCAGTGACACTCCAAAACGTCAATAATACATTAGCTCTTACAAAGGGAAACATCTTTACTCTCAAAGTACAACTACTAAAACCTTACTGTAGCTTAATCTTGAAAGTAGTGATAATTATAAAAGTAATCATAAATACACGGTAATTTAATACATATTTAGGTTATTTCTTGTACATAATCGATTACGTAATAACCATAATAAGTCACACAGAAAGTTATATCGAAATGCATAAACGATTATAGATTATTATGATGACTAATCACTAACCCAAATCTGGCTTCACTTCGATTACACAATACTCACCGTCCTGACAATGAGGTCCCGAGTATCCAGGTGGACATCGGCAAGTGTCGGGCGCCACACACACACCACCGTTGACGCAGCCACGCCCACACTCAGCCATCTCACAGCGGCGCCCATGCCAGCCACGGGCACAGTGACACACCCCGCCGTACCCACAGAGGCCCTGGTTAAGACACCCCCCTGCACACTCTCCATGTTGGTTCGCAGTATCTGAAGTTAAGGCGAACGCTGTAGTACCTCAATAATAATCCAATACATCGTATCGTCTTCACCCTTTTTTCCACAGCAGTTTATTTTGAAGGTAATGGAACTATTTGTGGATTAAACACGTAAACAGATATTTAATATTACGTACAGAATATTAATGATCGTAAAAAACAATGGCTGTGCGGACTGACTATACAGTATACAGTACACAATTCTAAGACAAGTGCAATATGTATTTTGTTGCCCAGATGGCATGTCTTCACCTCGCGGGATCGATTCCCGACATCAGTGGATAACTGAGTTCCTCCTTGTACATTAACTCTCGTGCACTCAGCAATAAATGGTTATATTGCCGGGTGCACTTGTCGGTGGTGGACATCCCTTCCATGAACCACTACTGAGAGGATGAAAAACATTGTGGGAAATTTTTTTAGTTAAAAGACAAAATGTCAAACACTATCTTAAAATATCACAGAAATGAAGCTCATGTCAGAAGGTGTCAAGAGCAGACGATCTGTTCCCACTGGCAGTAGACTCTTCCAGGGGCATGTTGCAACAGCGTCTTCGTGGGTGTTGACGATAAGAGAGACAAGTACGGAAGATGGAGCCTGTGAGCGTGAATATATAGGCTAATAGATGAGCCAACATTACTGTGTGTTAACTGAGGACTCTCGATACAAAAAAAAAAAAAAAATAAGTTAAAAGTATAATATTAACTGATTACAAGATGTAGATTGAACAGGAATGAAAAACTACGAAACACAAAAATAAAAAGATGTAGAAGTGTTTGGAGTATCAGGCAGACTGGGGAACAAAAGAATGGATAATAGGAGAGAGAGAATAGATCAAGAAGCAAGTAGCAGGATGACGTGAGTTAAGTACTGGATAGGAGAGGATGGACACCCAGGAAGAGTCAGTGTGCGGTCGTACCTGAAGGCCTCAGAGACGAGTGGTTTAAGGGGCTGGACGTACTGCTGGGTTGTGGAGCTACAGGGGTAATGCACACGGAAACTGTAGAGTTGTTGTGTTGGAGAGGAAGAGCATAGCAAAACTTCATCAACTCGTATTACTAAACATAGTTAAAATGAATGATGAGAGAGTCTGCCTTACGTTGGGTTAGGTTCTGGCCACCTTGATACAAACGGGGGAAAGGCTTTCAAAAGGGGGGATACATACATACATACAGTAAACATATTCATTAATGAAATATATTTACACATTTATATGTATGTTACACTCACACGCACACCACACACAGTGAGTGTGTGTGTGTATATATATATATATATATATATATATATATATATATATATATATATATATATATATATATATATATATATATATATATATATATATATATGTAATATTCAGAAATTTCAGAGTAATTTCAAATGCCCCGCCATGAGTGATACTGAGCGTTCAAGGTCATCTGAGGGGAGGGAGCGCTGCCTGCTCGTAGCGAGAGACTGCGGAACTAGGCCTATATGATATTAAATGTGATTTACCGAATTAATAATGATGCGATTCATGAAGTTAAGGGACTATTATTGAATTTGAAATTATTATAGATCGTTTAGCAGTCTGAATAATGTTACGGGTGTCCCAAGGAGTTATTAGTTAGGCGGTAAATATATCACGTAGGACCAAGCTAGCGCCTTGGGGAGACGATGCTGGCTAGGCCAGTCCCGGAGAGCATTCACACAGACAAGACGTTCCGCGCGTCCATCAGAAATAGTCACGTGGCCTAGTCACCTGTGCTGCGCTATTGCAGTATAACAAGTAAGTCTCATTCGATCTCAGACAGGGTTAGATAGGGCAGTGATAAAGTAAACTAGAGCTAACAGTGAGTTCATTTCAGGGTTTCCGTCAGAACCCACTTGATTGGAGTTGACTGGAGTTGACTTGGAGTTGACCGGAGTTGACTGCGAGAGATTGACTGCCGTTGATGATTGAGGGTGGCGATTGTCGCCATTGGACCGATCAGTGTAGGCCTGTCACTGTTTAGCGGGGTAGCAAAGGATCTCTTGAGTGAACGAGTGCTCCCGACAACTAACACGACACGGGACCAGCATCAGCAGTGGGTGATCAGTTCTTACCACTCCGGTGCACAACCCCACATGTCCCGAGCAGCTAGTGAAACCCTCTTGCTAACGGGAAGCTAAAGTTTCTCTCAACTGCGCAAGGTCTGATTGGCTCACTCTCTTCCTGCCCATGGACGCACTGGGAGTACACTGGGGCTATCTGAGTATATTAATGGTCACACACTGAGACCGTGAGTCTAGGACTCTAGGAGATACCTAGAGGAACATTTTATCTTCCTTATTACGGGTGTAGTTAACACCATTCCTCAGACTGATATTATCTTGACGTGTGTAGTTTAATATTTCTTAAATAATTCTGATAGTAGTGTTTTTTGAATGTTTGTGCCATTAAGTGGAACCAGAGTGATACTGTGATTTGATTCTTTTAATGCCTCTAATTGTTCTTCATAATTCTGATCTCAGGTATAACCTTGTTCCCCAGAGTAGTGGTTAGGTTAGGTTAGGAAGTGTACATCTGTTGGGGTGCTATAATTTTGTTGAAAGCCCTTAAGGCCTATTCATTGTAGAGTAGTTAATTTCTTATTTTTTAATACCATTTCCTAAGTGACTGATATTATTTTGTGAAAGCCCTTAAGAGGCCTGTTTCATGTGTGCAAGCAACATTTCTTAATACTTCAAATTTATTGTTGCCTGTGTTTCTAATAATTTCTATGTCATTTATAACTTTTATTCCCCAGAGTAGTGTTTTAAGTTTAAGTTAAGAGGTGCGCATATTGGTGTACCATTATTTGATTGTGTTTGTAGTGTTGGAGGGAATATAAGTGTCTAAATTTTACAGTGTGTCTCATTCATCCCAGTCACAGACGCTATCCTTCCACGGGTCACGGACAGTTCATTTTGTGTAGTAGATTTAAGTGTTCTTGTGCTGGTTCGGGATTTTTCTCAAAGGGGCGCTTCCACTGCCTTTACCATCTATTAAATTTTAATAAACCCCAAGTCAAGTGAGAAATTAAAGTCCAGCAAATTCCGACCGGTTACATATATATATATATATATATATATATATATATATATATATAATGTGTGTAAGTATACTCAATTGTCTGAATGTATACCATAATATATAAGTAGGCAGGTATGTATGTATACACATGTGCGCGACACTGCCGCCCTCAGCAGCCGGGAACAAAAAATAGGTTCGTCTAAAATTTGCGAAAGTTTTGTGTTCTCGTGCCGGAGTTTTCGGAGTGTGGTGAGGGAGTGAGCGATGGTGACGGATGGTGGCAGCAGCTGAGGCACCACTGAGGGAGGTGCCGTAGATGGGGTGTTAGGAGGGAGAGGACTGAAGAGGATGAGGACGGGGATGGTGCCAATCAGCCACCGTGTCATAATGGCACAGTGACCCCCGACAACATGAGGCCACACAACATATACCACAAAAAAAATGAATAAAGAAGAGACAGAGGGAGGAACGGAGAGAAGTAAGAGAAAGATCAGGGAGAGAGGAGGAGAGGAAAGAAGAACAGGAAGGGAAGGACAATAGGAAGGTGAAGAAGGAAGGGCAGTAGGGACAGGAAGCAGCAGTTACTCAGCCGGACAGAAGAACAACGAGGGTGTTAGAATACGAGTGAGGAATGAGGTGGGGAGAACGGTGGTGTGAGGTGAGAGTGAGGAGAATGGGGTAGCCCGAGGAAGGAAAGAGAGACAAGGGAAATATAAGTTGGACGGAATGGACGCCAGAGGGGGCAAAATCGTCGCCAGCGGAGGCAGAGGGTCGAGATTTACCCAACACACCAAAATACAACGAGTTTCTGCAGACCCACCGTAAATTCTGCCAAATATTCACACACGTCACCCAATGTATAGATTTTGCCGTGGTCAGTCTTCCTCCCCTTCACACCCCGAGATTGAGGGTTCGAGAGCCATCACACGAAAGATGGTTCCTTGAATATATTTGTGAATTTTTCTCGTCTGGGGAGAATACGGGATGATGCATACACATCACTCTATATTTCTGTGACCATTGGACAGTTTCGAACACGTGTCCCCGAGACGATGTTAGCCAAGAGAATACATATGAAAGCTCTAGGTATCTAAGCATGTTAGAAATTGTCCTACACATTTTACCATGATGATGACAGTTGTAATCTTTCCATTAAAAATTAAAATAATGATTTGATATATTGGGTAATAAAAGGAATTTAATTTAACAGACGGGACAAAAGAATGGGATAAACAAATCATTACATGTGAAAAGATGGCTGGTAATATTCACGATATTGATGTGGACTTAACTCAGATTATACAAATACACACGATCCAATCATGAGTTCGCACGCACACGCACACACGCACGCACCACGCAGTAAAAGAAGGAACACTACCAGAGTATACACTGAACGTACGTTTATTGTGGTGATGCCTCATGCGGTGTTGTTGCTGCTGCTGGTGGTGGTGATGGTGGTGATACTGGTAGCTCCACTTGTGGTTCCAGGACGTCCTCTTGCTATAGGACACAGGTGGTGGGCCGCCCCTCGGCAGCACCTCGTTCATGTCCCTCTCCGTCATCGTCTCCTGGAGGAGGGGAGAGACACCCGGGGCAGGTAATTAGTGACTTCCAAAAGGTGCTGGGGTTGACCCTTCTACATATGTTCACTAATGGGTCATATGTTGTTCAGCAATATAAGCAAAGGTTAGTCTTTACTCGTTATGTTTGTCTTTCTATTGTCTGTCTCTGCGTCTGTCTTTGCTCTTTAGTATTTTTCTGACTTTATTTTCTGGTCTTTGTCTTGTCTTTTCTCTTTTCGTTTCTGTCTTTATTGCATGATTATTTATGATTAATTTAATTTGTTCTCTCTCTCTCTCTCTTTATTTTTCTATACACCTATCATAGTTTCACACACACATTATATATATATATATATATATATATATATATATATATATATATATATATATATATATATATATATATATATATATATATATATTTTACCGGGTATTTATATTAATGATAGATAATAGCGTGCCATCTCAATGCTTCAAACACACCTGCCTAGATGATGAAGGTAATCAATAAAGCGCCTACCTGAAGCACCAGTCATTGCTCGCACAGTACACCCTGGAGGCCATACAGATATACGAGTATTTAGGGGACCTGGGCGTGTTTACAACACCTCTTGTCCTATAACGTTGTTGGGGAGCCTGTCGTAGCAGGTGCTTTGTCAAGGTGATTCCCTGGTTAATATCTTGATTCAATCTACCTGAGTAACATTTGTAGGCACTTTGTGTTAATCCAATTTGTATGTTAATATTTGGATACAAATGTCGACAAATCTTTACAGCATATGTAGAAAAGTATTGAATATGTACTGCAACATGTGGGAGGTGTTAGGGTTTAACCATTAATTAATTAGTCTATTTAGTACCATATAAAGACAATATATAACTAAATATTACTTACAATACCCGTTTAAGGTAAATTGGATTGAAAACTAATTTGCCCATCATAAGTTATTCGGTACTTGTCATGACCGGTTCTAGGATAATTCACTTCTGGTAATCTGACTCCCAGTATTTTCAATCCCGGTAAGTTCACTGGTAAGAATATATTTCGTTAAGAAAAAAATACAAAATTAAAAGCCAATTAGCATAGTTTCTTGTTACTGCTACAAGTTATTCGACGTAATGAGTCGATTATCGTTATCTAGATTACATATCAAGAAAAACTTGTCGCCATTCTTTAACATCATTCTACTTGTTTTTGTCACTGAGCCATTGAAGTGCATCATGGTAACCTTCTCAAGCGTTGTTGGTATACGTGGCAAATGCGAGAGTCGATAAGAAAGGTTGGGAGTAACTCTTGATCTTCCATTACCTCTACCTCTTTCACATCCACTGTAGAACATTTCACAATAAGACACTAGTGCTTGAGAAAGGCCATAGACATCGACAACCTCCTCGACACCATCAGTGATTTGATCATATTTGTCCGTGAGTGTGTCCGTCTGTGAAGAAACCATCTAAAAATTAACGTTGTCAAATTTTAATGGAACTATATGAACTTTATCAGCAGCTACCCGAGAAAGAAGAGACCAGTGTCTAGAACAGTAGCCGTGTCTGGTCTCGCGGTCGTCAGGGCAACAGGTAGCGTCAGGGAGTCACACAGCTTTAGTCTTATAATACTGGTTTATCAAGAGTCACGTCACAAAGGATCTTATGGCCTGGCTCTCGATATCTTAGTTTGTGTATAATATGCAAAAGTAGACTTGTATTTAGTGATTTCTTATATAGCGAAAAATATTGTACTTGAGTTTTAAATCATTAGATAATGAACAGTAAATCTTAGCTCTACTAAGTGGAGTTTAATCCATCTTACAATAACCAAAATCTGGATAATCAAACATTTGGAACAGAGCAGCCATCATCAGGAACCCCGCATAAGCGTGGGTTTTACCTTATAATTTTCCCGGACTCACCTGCCATACAGAGTTGTCCAGTCTGGCGTCGTCCATCTTGGAGGGCTTGTGATGCTTGTCGTCTAGATACATCTTGGACGTGTTGTTATAGAATGGCTCGCTGACAGGCTGATGGGCTGCACTCACCACTGTGGTAGGGAACAGCGGGTGCATCTCCACCACTCTGGCCCTGGCTGTGGTTGACGTAATGGGAGTAGTTGTGGTAGTGTGAGGAGGGGATGGTGTGGTGGTGGTGGTGGTGGCAGTGACGGTCATTAGCTGATCCAAGGGAGTAGCTGTGACAGGCGGGGGCGAGAAGGTATCGGTGGATGTCATGTACGGTATAGTGTGGATCATCTTATCCATCTCTGGGTGTGTGGGTTCACTGGTGGTGGTGGTGGTGGTGGTACGGGGAGTGGTTGAAGGGCATGGTTGTAGGTTGCAAGCTCTCTGTTCCTGCGTCTCAATCCCTGCATGGACACATTCTTCGAAGAGCAGTTGGTTGGGTAAGCATCGGTAGGAGCGTATTCGAACTCCGCCGTCACAGGAAGTGGAGCAGCCTGACCACACTGACCACGTTAACTCTGAAAGATTAAACGAAATCCTTGTTTAATAATAATGTTTAGCAGTCTTTGACCCGTATCTAAACATCCCTTCCATAAACGTCGTTCGTATTCTGATTATTTATGGCCGAAGATTCGGGTAAGATCCCCAAGGAAGTTTTAGACATTATATTTTGCCTTTGTAAAACTATTTCCTCTGTACACGTTAACGAAAGTCCAGAGAGTTTCCAGCTGAAAACTTCTGAAGAAATATCAAGCAACAGAAACCCGCATGAGGAGCTCTTTTTCATCTGCTCACAGTTCTCAGTTCTGACACAAACATGTTTTGGTTCTGCGCAATATGTATAAAATAATATGAATTAAATCAATGTGACTGTGTGTGTGTGTAAACAAAGAATATTCACCAGACATCACAACAATACTATTTTTACTCACCATACTTGCCGTCGTCAACACCGGAACCCTCGATCAGATCCTCGTCGTCAGTGGCTGTGGTGGAGGAACCTAACTCATGCCTCTCATCCCCCGTGTCTGACATCTCCTTCATCTCACTGTGTTTATCTTCCCTTCCTCTTGCCTCTTCTCTATCATCTACTGTCATCTCGCTCTCCTCTCCGTCTATATAATTATTCTCATCATTCCATTCGTGAGTGCTCGAGATTCGCCCGTCTTCAAAGTCAGCATAGTCGTCGTATACGTAGTCGGGAAAGTCGTTGTAATCTACGTTGCCATAAATATCGAACTCGTCGCCATATTCGCCGTAGTCGTATTCATTGGAGTCGTGGTAGTCATGGTGGGGGTCGGTTAGGTGTTGGTTGAGGTGGTTGGAATACTCGTGCACAGCCAGGCCCAGGGGTCGTCCCGTGTCCTGTGGAAGGTGTAACGACAAAGGTTATAACTTGAACATGGTTTAGTTGGATGCGATAGATAGATAGATAGATAAACAGATTGATAGATAGATAGATATAGAAATAAATTATTCACATTTATTACCTCTTTCGTAGATCAGGTCACATACAGCGTGTCTCAAAACTATTTAAATAATCTAATATGTTATGAGACACACTGTATAATTCATAACATACAGTACGTGCCGACTTATGTATTTCATTTACATTTTATCTTATTTTTTTTTCGTTTCATTCAGTATACCCGTATTTCTCACGCGATACAGGTCTCTCCCTGGGTACATTGCATTGAAGTGAGACTTCCTATCTCTTATCAAGTTATCACACACCAGAACTCCGCTCCCAACTTTCTCCTCAGCCACATTCTGCCGAAATAGACGAGTTATTTTATCCAAACTTTCCCAGACTTGGCTAACTGAATTTCATGCAAAATGCACAATGTTGGAAAAGTACCAAGGCCAGAGGAGCCACACCACACTACACCTAACTCAGCAAGAGGCTAAGTAAGGTTAGGTTAGGTTAAGTTAGGTTTATTTTTTATATTTTGTTATTAGTGTTGAGTGTTGTTAATGTTGTCGTTGTTGTTATTATTATTTTTTATGTTATCTTCATTATATTCTTGTGTTTATAACTAGAACTTCCTTCATAGTCCCAATGTAAACAAGTGATCTACACACACTTCCCCCCTCCACACCCTCACCCTCATATAAGCATCCAACCTATGTTTGAAGCTATTCAGCGTATTCGAGTTAATGATGATATTTGGTAACTTGTTCCATTCATCCACTACTCTGTTTCCAAACCAATGTTTACCTATTTCGCGCCTAAATCTAAATTTGTCTAATTTAAAACCATTGTTACGAGTTCGCTCCTGGTTGGATAGTTTGAGTACCTTTGTTTAGGCCTGACTTCCATTTATACACCTCTGTCATATCGCCCCTCACTCTACTTCTCTCGAGGGAGTGCAAATTAAGATGCTTTAACCTGTCCCTGTACTCAAGGTTCCTAATGCCCGGGATTATTCTTGTCATTCTCCTCTGAATTCTTTCTAGGGATTCTATATTCATTCTGTAATGCGGTGAACAGAATTGAACTGCGTAATCCAAGTGAGATCTCACAAGCGCAAGATATAGTTTTAGGATGACCTCTCTAGTCTTGTAACTAACACTCCTTTGTATGAACCTTACTTTATTAGCCTTGTTTCGAGCAAATACACATTGTTTACTTTGCTTAAGATTCTACTTCCTCCTAAATCTTTCTCAGATTCGGATTTCTCTATAACATCGTTGTTCATCTGATATCTGGTTTCTCTGTTTACATCTCCTAAGTACTGTAGTTTTGCGGAGTCCTCGTCAGAATTAATTACACGCCCTATTTTAGTGTCAACAGCAAATTTACTTGCTGTCTACGCCGATATCTATGTCGTTTATATATATAATAAATAATAATGGTCCAAGTACTGAGCCTTGGGATACTCCACTAGTGACGTTACTCCAATCGGATTTAGTGCCGTTACTGATCACTTGCGGTTTCCTGTCATATAACCACGCACTTATCCATTTTAGAATATTTCTTCCAATGCCATGAGCCTCCACTTTTCTTTTTAATCATTGATCAACCTGTGCTTCTCCAGGTGATTTCGAATAGATGTTTGAAATTATTGATTGGACGGTAGTAAGAGGATAGTGATCTATAGGGCCCGGATAGTTATGCACTAAAAAACCATGAAATATGCATGCAAATATGCACTAAAAACAGGGGGAAATATGCATTTATATGCACTAAAAATGTCACTTATAAAGCCATACTATAACTTCGTTGGCCACAACAATTGCAGAGAATCGTTGAAGAAACCAGCAACAGTGGAGTGGTTGACTTTAGATAGTACACCAACATTCACTCGGTAGTATTTGCCTCGCTCTGTTTCATCTCCCAACACACCAAAAATAAGATTCACAATACACCGTTGCTCAACATCAGTGGTTTCATCGAGTGACACCCATATTTTCTTTCCACAAGCCTTTCTCCTTATGATTTCCATCGTGTCATTGAACAATTGTGAAACATAGTTCTTACGTAATGTTGATTCGTCAGGCACCTTTTTTCCAGTATACTGTTCCAGGAATGACTTTAGGCACTTGTTATTCAGTTTATGCAATGGAATATCCGCTGAAACAAATGCCTTGCACAAATCTGCGTTGAACTGGGAACGATCAGGCCCTGACTTACTGGAACATGCAAGAAGTAGTTGTTGCTCCTTTTGTATACTATTGGACTTAACAGCTTCGAGTCGGATGTGCTTGCTTGTTTTAAGGTGTTGTTGGACTTGAAATTTCTTGCTCGCTGTCACTGGTGCTTCACAATATTTACAAAACAGTACACTTCCATCAGTAGTAAATGCATCAAATTCCTTTACATATGATCTCAGCACTTCATTTTGGTTTCTTTGTACTTTCGGCATTTTCACGAGCAGCAGAAGAGAGTAGCTCCACACAGCAGCACTGCTCCTGACTGACTAACTCACTAGTCCAATGAGTCATGACCAGGTGTGGAAACGACAGATTAAAGCGACGTGACCTCACCTCACTTCACCTAACCACACCTCACCTCACCTCCCAGTACCACGTGTGCTCATTCAGTGGCAACAAAGAGATACTGCCAGATGAATATTTTACCAAAATATGCATTTATATGCAGTTATCTAGGTAATATGCACTTATCATAGAAATCACGCAAAATATGCATTTGCATATGAAATATGCAAATGCATAACTATCCGGGCCCTAGTGATCTATCTCCCTTCTTGAAAATCAGTATTACATTCGTTTTTATGGACATTTAAACAAATTTGCTAAGGGCATACTAAGCTCTGCCTTACATTCCTTTAATACTCTGGCAAATATCTCATCGGGACCTGGTGACTCATTAGGCTTTCGTTTGTCTATTTGCTTACTAACATCATTACTAGTCACTACTATCTCGTTTAATCTATTTTCTTCACTATCTCTGTATATAGTCGGTGCCTCGGGTATCATGTTTAAATTTTCGATGGTGAAAACTGTTGAAAAATATTCATTCAGAGTATTGCTCATTTCTCCATCGTGAGGTGTGGAGGCTGGCAGCGGGCTCT
Source organism: Homarus americanus (assembly GCF_018991925.1). NCBI lineage: Eukaryota > Metazoa > Arthropoda > Malacostraca > Decapoda > Nephropidae > Homarus > Homarus americanus. The sequence goes on along the minus strand of NW_024732440.1, from coordinate 2,751,715 downwards.
TGCCAACCACAGTATAGCGACAGCACAGCTGGCTGGCTCCATTCCCGACAGCGCTATACACCGCTCACGCCACCTCCACTTATACCTCCATGGTGTCAGGTGTCAGGTGTGGGTGTCAGTGTGTGTGATGTGGGGTGTATGTGTGGTGTGGGAAGGGTGTGCGTGGTGTGGGATGGGTGTGCGTGGTGTGGGATGGGTGTGCGTGGTGTGGGATGGGCGTCTGACTAATTAAGCCTTAAAACACCGCCAGTACTTGTGAAATAGGAATCATATATTAAATCATAATACGGTAAAACTGACTTTCATTTCAGAAGAGGCCCGACACCACCTCGAAAAACACAAGTTGATTATGACTCACAGCACGGCTTCGTGTCTTACAAATCTATAAAACATTTTCCCAAATCTGCGGACGGTAGACACGACGATGATGTGGTTTACCTCAAGTTTAGCAAAGCTTTTGGCGGGGCCCCCGGGAAGGACAAACATGGAGAATGGAGACATTACACTGGAGGCTAAATTCTAAACTGGGTTACAGAGTGGTTAACTGACAGAAAGCAGAGTCAGCAATAGTGGTAAATAATGCGACTGGAGTAACGCTAATATTTATCATATACATTAACGACATAGGGATAGGAATTGACAGCAACATAATAAATTTGATGATGTCACAAAAATAAGGTCTATAATTGAATCTGTCGAGGACATAGACAAATTATAGGAAGATCTAAACAAACTTTAGTGAGGACTGAAAACGCCAGAAGAAATTTAATGGGATAATGTAAAGTTTTTAAGGCAAAGGAATGGAAATGGAAGAACCAACTATCAGCCGAACAACGTTGATATAGAGAAATCCGAAAGTGAGAAAGATTTAGGGGTAATAATAAGAAAGGGCCCAAAACCTAAACAACAATGCATTTATGTACGAAATAAGGCTAACAAAGTATTAGGGTTCATAATTACCTAGGAGCGATAGCAACAGGATAATAATAAATATATTGGATGCCCCTCAAAATCGAGGATGGCCGGCCCTAGGGCCACCTAGGCTTGAATTTGTTTAAGGTGTAGAAGCTGCCGCCAACACAACAACCGCACCCTGAGTTAACGAGCTGCATGACCCAGTTTCAAGGAGTAGTCCGAGAAGACCGGACAGCTCACCAACTGCACTGGCTCTCCATTACCCCGGAACACGATTAACATCCAGGTCCCCAATTGCTGCTGGGTGGACAGAGGCAAATGGCGTAAAGAAACTTGCCCAAAGTTTCACCCTGCCCGGGGATCGAACCCGGGTCCACTCGCTTGCAAGACGAGCATGCTGACCATTACACCACAGGAATATCGATGTTATCTTAGAACTATATCTTGCGTATGTGAGACCTCACTTGGATTATCCGGTTAAATTTTTGTCAATACTATAGAATGGATACGGATTCCCTAGGAAGCATTCAAAGAAGGGTAACAAAGTTAATCCTAGACATCAGGAACCTTGAATATAAATACACATTAAGAAAACTGAATGATCGACGTGTGTAACATGAAGTCTGGGTTATATTAAGGAGATATAATTAAGGTAGAGCAGTACCTGTAATCTACACAAGTAAATTAATAGGCAAAAATGTTACCCAACCTTAACTACTTTCTCGGAGCTCAAAGTTCCCGCCCAGAGTGATGGGCCTCAACTTGAGGCTCAGACAGCTTTTTATCAAGTTCTCAGTACTGACTTATCTATGCAGACTACAGGTTCTGATATATATTGCCAACACCGTTGTGCTGGGAACTTGGTTAAAAGCTGTTATATTATAACCTCTTTATCTTTCTCCATATCCGTCAGTACATCCTTTTATGAGCCCCATGCACTAGGAGAGGTAATAATGAACAAATTTAAACTGTGGCCAGTTGTAAAAACAAAGCATAGCAGTGGTTAGACAAGATGAATCGAGGGAGGAGGGTATCAACCCCAAGTAGACAAACATGTTTTCCATGTTCGAGAAGTTGTACTTGGCTTGAACAGTATGAGAAGACTTGCCTTTATATTTAAGGAGGTAAATGACCGACAGACTAGAGTTCGGGGAAAAAATTACAGCTGGTGGTAAACGGCTGCACTGTGTTATGAATTACAGAATGGGAAGGTACAATAATTTTCTCGATTCAGGGTTAAAGAACTCCAAGAATACATAAATGTTTGTGAAGTGTTAAGTCCCTAAGTAAAATACAGTAACTTAACTCTGAATATAATTTCATCTTACTCAAGGAATGGATCACATTATCTAAAGGTTAAGTCTTAAATCACTGTACCTTAGGCCTTAGGGGATAATTCACTGTCTTCTGGGGAATTAAAAGCTTTTCTTATGTTAACAAAACCTACGATGAATGTTAATTGTATTTTTGAAGTTAAGAAATATTTAAAATAATGAAATTTATCCCGAAATACCAGAAACTGTTTATAAAAATCGTGTCATAAAGTGAAAACAGTGAAGACAGACCTCGCATGCCGAAAATTACTGGATGGTCAGGTGAGTGGCAGGTATGGTGTGGTTTATTAAGGTAAGGTGTGGTTTATTAAGGTAAGGTGTGGTTTATTAGGGGCCATAACCGTAAAGTTAAGTTTGGGAAGGTTGAAAATTATACCTCATTGGTTGATGGATCGTGAAGTAAGATTTAGCTAACTGACTGACCGAATAACTGACTAACAAACTGACTGAACATTGACTGACTGAATTACTGATGGTTAAATAACTGACAGACTAACTGAATAACTAACTCAATGAATGAATAACTTACTGAATAACTGATCAACTGATATTTCTACCCACACCTCAAATCTAATCACCTTCCCTATCAATCACCCAAGAGCTCTTCACTAATCACCCAAGAGCACTTCACTAACGTATAAACACAACGTACTGAAATAAATCCCATCAATCAAGTACTTCTGTTTACCTGTATAAATATATAATCTATTTAGTACTGATAAAAGAGGAAACTTATAATCTAAAACAGACAACGATGTACAGTACTTGTATATCCTTCACTATGAAAATATTCGAATTAGATGATCTTTAAAGAAGTGTTTTGTATCACTTGGTTCACTTGTGTACTGGAGGCCTAGACTAACTTTTTATTAACACTTTTGAAGCAGTTTTAAAGTTATGTTTCAGGAACGAGACTCGGCCGGGTGTAGTTAGTCACACGGAAGACGTATTGACCAAACCCCACCAGTAAGCGAGTGTTCACGTGGTCAAATACTCTATAAAATTCAAAAGATCAATTCATAACAAATTTCAAGATCCAAAAGTCTCCGAGCTGTTGTGTTGTGGCGAACGAGAAAGTAATTACAAAAGTATATTTCCAAGGTAAAATATGAAATAGTATAAACTGTTAAAACACATTAATAGATAACTTGAACAGCCAACAGCAAATCATAATTATTTGTTGCACAGGAATCAGAGAGTTACGATAACAATTTACTCAAATATCCTTGGTTGTAAAATATTACGTGGCGCGGCAAGGTAATAAGACATCAACAGTTTGTACAGCAACTCTGGGTGAGGAGTGAACCGAGTCTTAAGGACGCGGGAGATACGGATCATTATCGTTTGAGGAGGACCGTGAGGAAAGTACCACCTAAAACCACAATGGTCCTCCCATCCCCGCGGCCATTGTGAACATAATCAGTCACGGTAACTTTCGGTGTCACTTACCATTGACAGGATGAGGCAATCATCCATTACAAGGTGTACTAGTCTTTTAGAGAGCCCGGCCCCAAGAGCGCCTGGCCCCAGGAGAGCCCGGCCCCTTGAGAGTCCGGCCCCAGAAGTCCCCAGCCCCAGGAGAGCCCAGCCCAAGAGGAACTGGGCCCTAGATGTGCCCGACCCCAAGAGAACCCGGCCCTAAAGAACCTGACCCCAGGGGTGCCCAGCCTCAAAGAGAAAATGGCATCTTGCACCAAAGAAATCCCGACCTCCCAGGCCAAGAGTATCCAAGCCTACAAATTAGACAGCATTAACACGTAAGTTTCTTGTTAACGTATAAGATTAACAATAAATTCATTTTATAAGTCTATTACAACAAACATTTATTGTCCACAGATGTAAGATTATACAGTATTACCATATAATTTATGTAAACACACTCATTCAGGTTAGTGACAGTTGACTACTCCACGTATAATATTCATACACACTATCAACACGAAGGTCAAAATAGTAGAGCGAACCTTCTTGTGTGACAACTGATAAAGCTGAAACAAAATTCAGGTTTTACATGGTCATGCCCCGTGATGACATGAAGGTACCGAGTCTCATGGAAGGCGACCAGAGGCCAAATTCATGTCAGGTCATTAGAATAAACTTCAAACCTACTGACCTATGTACTATATTATACACCCACACCGAACCCACCAAGGTCGGGTTAGGATGATCCTAGTTTTCTCGTATTCTGTCGACTCCCACGCTCGCCCAGGTCACGGTTACATATAAAGGTGGAGCGGGTTAGGTATATCTCCTCCAAGTTCTTTGTATTTGCCATTCTCACCAATGTGGCAAACGCTTACAACAAAAAAGTGAGCGTCATTGCTGGGGAAACCTATTCTGGAGTAGTTTTCATCGCGCGTCATTGTTGAGGGCCGGGCGGTGTAAGAGGGCTGAAGGCTGGGTGGAGGAGGTATGCACACATGGCTAATAAAACTACATCCAGTATGCTGATGGATGAAGCGGCAGTATGTCTGGTACGAGGATAACGTTTGTTAAGTCAGAAGGAAGTTTTGGTCCAGTGTTAAAACTATATCAAGCTATCTATAACACACAGACACACACACACAAACACACACACACACACACACACACACACACACACACACACACACACACACACACACACACACACACACATACTAAAACTAATGTTACCACTAATAACAACTTTAATCTCGAATGTTATGAGACAATAAGTAAATGCCACCAATGTACAGTTGCGGACTCTTCCACGTTGAACACCCGGCCAGACGACCAGAGAGGTAGAATCAGCTGACGATCTGGTAACAGTGTGTGTGTGTGTGTGGGGGGGGGGGTTGGGGGGGAAAGATGAGGGAGTTCTTGACTTGCGTGTTGCATTATATAATCATATTCTATTTTATATATTACAAGGCAATGGAAGTAGAAGGGATTAATATATTTGGAAATACGTTTTTTCCAGTAGTATTACAATGTTTGATTTTTTGCACTGCAAATGGTCATTTTTAATCTAAAGTTCGAGGCCAGAGAAACACGTGATCTTAACCTTCCCGCACCAAATCTTAGTAAGAATAACATGGGAGAACAGGAGTCAATGGTTGATGTTGACCAAATATTTAATTATAATACCCATTCTTATAATAAACTTATCTTTCGAGGATAAGAGTGTTACAATAAAAAAATAAGTATGGAAAGTTGTATTACAACGTGAAATGAAATGAAACAAGTAGTGATTGTTATCATAACAGAAAATAAAATAGTCACTATTATTAATGAGAAAATAAAGTATACAAAATTTTATTAAATTTTTTCACGCGGAAGTATGATAGACGACCTAGTGAAAGCGAAGCTCATGAGAGGTGGCTAGATTTTTGTTTTCACAAAGGCTGTCCTAATAAGTGACGATATGAGGTTGGACTTGGGCTCCAGAAATCATCAACAGAGGAACACCGTGCCAGCAGACTTGTCATGGTTTGTCAGTATTAGGCACTGGACCTTTGGAAAAGGCTTGTTTTCACTGACGTAAATTCTTCACTTTAGTATTCTGTCCACCTACCTCCTTTGTTGATAACGGCATTACGCAACTACACATCATTGGCAACTATTTGTCAGTATCTTTCGTAGCACCATACCACTAGAATCACCATATTAAAACGATAAGTGTAAAGAGGTCATTTTGGTTTACCCTGTGCGAGGCTAGGTCGAAACGTGACTTACAACAGTATATGGTTTTATTATACGCTATTAATGCTTTCATGAAATATAATGTGCATACAAGAGCAGTTGAATCACCTGAAAATGTGTATCAGCTTAAAGTTATATGTCGGATTTGGAAAATAATTATAACTAAGAAATTGGGCGACATCAATCATTGACTGGCACCTGGTTTTCCCATACTGTCCTTACCCAAGGAAGGGTAGCGGGGAGGTAAAGGTTACGTGTTTCTTTGGCTTTGGAGCCCTAGATTAGAGATAACCAATTACTGAAAATACGTATTCCTATACCAGAATCATCTCTTCCACTTCCATCACTCTTTTGTGTGTGAAATAATATATGATTATATTATGCAACACGGAACTCAAATACTCCCCCATCTTTCCCCCTCCCTTCTCCCTCCCACTCCACCGCGCACACACACACACACACACACTGTTACCAGCTCATCAGCTGATTCTACCTCTTTGGTCGTCTGGCTGGGTGTTCAACGTGGAAGAGTCCGGGACTGTACCGGAGTTCAAGGTTGTGGGGTCGAACTAACTAACCCACTCTGTCTAAGCGAGGTATACTGCCACCTGATACTCTATAAACACACGGGCGAGGGACAATAGGATGGCTCTTGTTATCAATAGTTCGAAGGAAATCATTGGTATATGTCCCACCCGGAAATCAATATACTCCTCAATGAAAAACGTGCTGCTTTAACCGCCTGGCAGAACAACCCTCAGTCTCGAACCAAAGCCGATACCTTCCACAAGAAAAAAAGCGGCGGTCCAGCGCGAACTTCGCATGCGAAATACAATAACTTGCAGATCAACACAAGATGCGCGATTTTTTTCAATTCCACTAAAACATTTTATGGGCCAATAACTCATGACACAGCCCCCGCTCATCCAACAGTAACTCCCGAATTAAGGATGAAGAAGGCATCCTTCAGCACTGGAAAGAGTACTACCATTTGCTGCTTACCAAAACACCGACGGGAATGTCCTGACAATCCAGCAGGTCCCTCAGCATCCACAGCTGACCCACCTCAGCTATCCTCCATCCCTGGATGAAGTAGCTACTGCCATCAAACAGATGAAAAATAACAAAGCCTCAGGGCCTGATGGAATCCCAGCCGAGGTGTATAAAGCAGGAGGATCTCTGCTTACCAGCCATCTCCACTCTCTCCTGGAGAATATATGGGAAAAGGAGGAAATCCCCCAAGCTATTAAAGGCACCTCCATCATCAATATTTATAAGAACAAGGGAGACCGGTCAGACTGTGGCAACTACCGCGGAATCTCGCTGCTGTCCGTAGCTGGCAAGATTATCGCCCGAGTCCTCCAAAACAGACTTCTTCCTGAGGCGGAAAACTTCCTCCCAGAATCGCAATTGTGAGGCAACTTCACGATGGCATGAACGGCAGTGTCCTGCACAATGACACCAAGTCTGAGTTCTTTCCTATCCAAACAGGGGTTACACAAGGGTGTGTACTGGCACAAACTCTCTTTTCCATTTTCTTGGCTGCCTTCCTTACTCGTGCCAATGCCAATTTAGCCGGTGGGGTGGACATCGAGTACCGGATGAAGGGTCTTTTTAACAGAAGACTCATCCAGGCAAGAACAATGGTGTCTACAGCTTCCATTACTGAACTTCAGTATGCAGACGACCTCACCCTTGTCGCTCACACTGAATTCGTCCTAGAGGAGATCCTGACCACCTATGCAGATGCTTATGCATACTTCGGCCTTGAGGTAAATGTACTTAAGATTCAGATTCTCTTTCAGCCTGCCCCTGGTTCAGCCACACTTCCACCATCCATCCAGCTTAACGGTACCACCCTCTCCAAAGTTACCCACTTTCGGTATCTCGGCTCCCACACCTGCCCACCACCGCAGACATCGATGAGGAGATTCAACATTGAATCAGAAGTGCATCTCTATCAATAAGCAGATTCCGCACCCATATCTTCAGCTGTAGGGAGCTGAAATTATCTACAAATTAGCATGTATATCGAGCAGTGGACCTCCCCACCCTGCTCTACGGCAGCGAGACATGGGTCACATAGACTATGTCATAGAGGAGGCACCTCAATGCACTTGAAAACTTTCACCAACGTAGTCTATGTTCCATCCTCCGAGTTCGCCAGGAAGATGAGCGAACAAATGCCAGTATTCTTGCTGACACCAACTGTAGGAGCATTGAGGTTACTATTATCCATGAACAACTACTTTGGACTGGCCATGTTACCCGCATGGACGTTAGTAGACTGCCAAAGCAGCTACCTTACAGTCACCTGACGAATAGTAAAAGTAACGCTGGCGGGCAACTGAAAAGGCATAAGGATAGTTTTAAGAGAAACCTGAAAAATTGCCAAATCGACCCCCTAACCTGGGAGACGATTACTCCACACCGTAACGCTTGGAGGAGCACCACACGAGTTGTCAATACTTTCGAATTAGCCTGACGGCAGGCCGAGTCAGACAAGTGTCAACGCCGGAAAGACGCTGCCGCCGCCGCTCCCACACTAGATGTAACCCTCCACAAGTGCAACATCTGTGAGCGACTCTGCTGGTCCCATATCGGCCTCTCTAGTCAACTCAGAACTCACCAACGAAGGTGACATACTTAATAACTCCTATCATTTTATCATAGCTGGATGATCGTCATACTCGATTCCGGTGTGACAGCAAAGTAGTAGTAGTGGTGGTGGTGGTGGTATTAGAGATGGTAGTGATGGTGGATATGGTGGTAGTAGTGATGATAATGATGACTGTATTGATGGTGATGGTGGGTTGCCCTGGTAGTCCACTAATAAAACAAGCATATGTTCAACATCCCAGTCTCTACAAAAAATGTAAAGTCACTCATAAAAACTAATTGACACCGACTACATGTTACGTTATATATATATATATATATATATATATATATATATATATATATATATATATATATATATATATATATATATATATTTCATTTTTAGTCCATATAACACGCGGACTTTGAACATATAATCAACGACCCTCACCAGCCAGAACTCGAACCCTCGACCTAATGCATGGGACCAGGGAACGCTACCGACCATACCACAAGAGCACTAAAAGCAGTTCTAGATTATGTGATATTTCACACAAAGCCTGTTCATCGAGCTGTAGGCGCCGTGAACCTCTCATTGGGAACTGCCCGTGCTGCTTATGTGGATGTCAGTAGCATTTTACCGAATCCAGCTGGTATGAAACACGAGGTACCATGTATTACTTCATTTTTAGTCTATATCACACGTGGACTTTGAACATATAATCAACGACCTCACCAGCCAGGTCTCTCTCTCTCTCTCTCTCTCTCTCTCTCTCTCTCTCTCTCTCTCTCTCTCTCTCTCTCTCTCTCTCTCTCTCTCTCTCTCTCTCTCTCTATATATATATATATATATATATATATAAAGAGGGGTGTATTAACACTTTGATGACGATGGTTTAAGTGTTTGAGAAGGTTTGATCCCTCTGCTTATTTACAGTATAAACTAAGAGAGCTATAACAGATATCACAGGTAGAAGGCAAGGATGTGGTAGACTGGACTGTGCGAAATGACTCCTAAGAATGTAAGTCAAGCGTCATTTGCCATGTTGTAATTCTTTACCGGCATTTAGTCCACACACAGTTGGTAAAAGTGAAATTCATTCTTACAAAAGACGTAAATTATAATATCCCCATCATTAAGTGACGTTACTCACACCGCAGCTTCCTCTCCTTTCAAGTCATTCTAAAGTTCTCTTTCCAGTATTATCTTTTTTAAAGAGAAAATTAACTATTTTATTTTTACACAAATTCACTGTGGGTGATTCTCGTCCCCGACAACATTTCCAAAGGCAACAAGAGCCATAAGTGATGGAGTGTAGTCATGTGATCGTTGTGTTCGGCTTGGAACATGTAGAGTATACAGAACGAAATACTGTAGGTAATGTTCCTTCTTACTGCCAGCACGAAGCACCCAACTCTAGATATTCTTCCACAATCGTTTTATATTTTGAGGATGAACGCCTGCAGCACTTCATAAAGATTGGCAGAATACTATGAGTCTTAAAAATGTCAATGGCAGCGGCATCGTTTTCAAATGCAATGAATGGTTTACCAAACTGAGATTGAACGCCAGTACCAAGCTAAAATTTGAAATTCTGAGGATGTTCTGGAGTATTACTGACACCGAGAGCAACACTGATTGGTTAGACACAGGAGACATAGTCATGTGACATCGAGGGCATCACTGACTGGCTGGACATAGTCACGTGACACGAGACTTAAGGTGATTGGAGCTTGAGTCAAATGGAAACGGTGTCTCACGCCAAAATGTAAGTTTCTGAGTGAAACTGAAATCCAAAATACTCGTAAGATGTAATAAAATGGTTTTGTTTTCCTCCTCTCCATATATAAACATAAATATGAAGTTCCGTGGTCGACCTTTTCCCAATCTTAACTTCGCTTTACCATTACCTAATAAACATATCAGAAAATTTACATTAATAAAATACCAGAAAAAGTGGCGGACCCCTACTTAACTTTTACCGCAAGTTGCTTCCTTAGGACCAAACTTCATAAACAGTGAGTGTCACCCATGAGATCTGTATAGGACTTTACCCATGATAACTGGGTAATACTCTATTGAAGGTACTATATATATTTCTTGGTACCAAAATATTACACAATAAAGGTGGATGAGCTATTGTCACTGCAACTATGTTTTGAACTATATTTTACTATCCTACTTAAAATCCTATAAACTGGACAAAAAATTAAATAACGCCATTTTTACTATTCTTTTATACGAGCTGTCAATGGCAGAAATGTGAAATAAAATGTAGCAGTATGTAACGGAGCCTGTGGGAAGGAACACCCCACCTGGCGCCTCTCTAGTATTACTGGCAAGGCGGCACTGAATTTGGCCTTAAATACTAACCTTAGACTCAAACCCCTAGGTATTACTGGCGTACATTTCCTTCTTACAGCACAAGATAAACACAGTCAACATCAAGTAACCGGATAACTTCTTTCTGGCCCAAAACTGTTCGAACACAACACAAGTAGTTTAATCTGGCCAAAATTATATTCGCATACCCAAAGTCTCGTGTGTTATATTAAATCGGATTAAATTACAACGCTTTCTTGGTTTTCTAGGTACAGTCACCCAAAAAAGTCCTGTCGCGAACCATGAACCCCGAGATTCAGACTCTTGAATCCGAAGCATTTATGGACAGAATAATGTATCAGTGACTACTGCTTCGGGTTCACGAGTCTGAATCTAAGGGTTCGTGGTTCGCGACAGGATTTTTTTGGGGTGATTGTACCTGAAAATTCGCTCCCATAACAGAACATAATTGCTTAACCTATAACATAATGTCGCTTTTCCTGTTGAGTGATCGTTAGAGAATGTGACCTTCCTTGGTGACTTACAAAATAATCTTGTTTCTTCTAGTCACGTTGATTCAGCTCGGTATAAGAACTTACCTAATGAACCTACTCTGTTGATATGTCTTCCCAATCTCATACTAATCTAACTAGGGGATTGGAACGTACCTGGAGGGTTTTATCGATGATTGGAATGGGTTCTGGTTTGCACTGCTTGGCCACGGCGTCAGGAGACCTACTGATGGTGAACTGCTCCATCTCCCCCTGGCGCATAGGAAAAAAGGATAAACAAAAATAAATATGAAGCGATGGAACGAGAAGTTAACACAGTTTGAATCACAACTGAGTAACACATTACGAACTAAGGAAGAGAAGTGTTTGATTAGTTAGAACCTGACAGTTGTATTATGTATATACTAACGAGAAGGAACATGGTAAAATGATAAAACTTGATAGAGAAATTTTAACTGAAAATTATGCTACGTTAACTGTTAATACAAACACACACAAGTAATAGAAGCAACTATGTTTTATTCTTATACATGAACATTATAGATGCACTACATTAAAACCTATAAAGTTTCGTCAATTTGCATTTTCAACCAATATAGGTCTCGAGTTGAGCAATGTGTTTTCCGATGGTTCAGACAACTTTAAGACACTTCTGCTATGATGTTTCCGTCGCAAATTACCTAACCCAACCTCCTGACGTCATAGAAGAAGTGTCATACAATTGTCCAAACCATCGGAAAACACATTGCTCAATTCGAGACCTATATTGGTTGAAAATGCAATAATAGCCAAAAGTTTTAGTTCAGAACTTACAATACAGAGCAGGCAACGATGACGAGGTCTTACTGAACACACACAAAGCAACATGTAAACTGACATAAAAAGCTCACGCGAGTAACCTATCTCAAAACAGCCATTCACAGTGGACTTTTTGACAAACGTTAATTTCATTGGCTAAGTAAGTCTAGAGTAAAGCCTAAAGGAACAGATTCTAGGAGAGGTAAAAGTAAATAGCTAAAGTGTTACTAGCTAATCAAAACACAATAATATTAAATAAAAAACACAGAAATATTAAAAAAAAAAAAGAATACACAGAATGGTTAGTGAATAAAAACTAAAGTATTGACTCTTGGTAAACTTGGAGTAAAAATTCAGGTCTCAATATGAAAGTCAAAGCTCTACGTTATGAGTTTTAAGAGAGACAGTTTTATGGAGTAACTTGTGTGAGTTTTACGAGAAGGTAATATATTGATGACGCTTGTTTTAGTAATGTGTGTGTGTGTGTGTGTGTGTGTGTGTGTGTGTGTGTGTGTGTGTGTAAAAAGTGAAAAAAAAAGAACCACATGAGTTGAGGGGAAGAAGAGGGGGAAGGGGCCATCACTGTGGAAACTTGCTCATCACGGTCAGAAAAGTGAAAGAAGGGGCTTAGCTGTTATCTTACATACTGTATATAAAAGCCCTGAACCCGTATCACGTGTAAATCATATAAAAGGTCAAACTATCCTTGTAAAAAAAGACTATTGAGTTGTGATACGCTATCTATCTATCTATCTATCTATATACGTCTCTCCCTCTCTTAAAAAACATAAACTAAAATAAAAATATAACACAAAAAGATGGATTTAGCAACTCCAGAGAACTATTAATTTTCTAAGTGACGCTAACAAGTTTGGTGTTATTGGCATGTTTTCACGCCCAAATAATCGTGACAAATACAATCACATTTTTAATTGGAAGAAAAAATCTGGCGTAAGAAATATCCCACACATCCAGGTGACGTAATTTGAGGAAGATAAAAAGAGAGATTTTCTGCCATGAATATTAAGAAAAGAAAAGAAGCTATTTTAAATTTTTAGTGTGTTTGTATATTATTATTATAAGGTATATGAGTATTGTAAACTTCCCATATACATTTACGTCGTTTAAAATTCTTGAAGCAAATTTTTACCTGAACATAGATTTTAATTAACTCAAACGGTCATGGTAAGTTCTGTGGGTAAGCTAAATACCTCTGATGACGTTATACATAAACACGACACACAGATAATTTTACCTAGAACTTTTGAACATAGGACAAGAGATAGGGTGAGACCTCGCCTGATTTACAACCTAGAAAGAACTAAACTATACAACACAGGTCTTTACATACAACGGACCATAACTAATCTACGCTACATGACTCGTTGCCAAATTCACTGTCGTTTATTGATGGTAACGGACGGGTCATAGATACTACATTTCTTTTTTCGTTTTCTATATATTTTTTTTTCTCCGTGAGTTTTGAAATTTATTCTTTCATGAAGCGGAGTTAGGCCACGAACACTTGACATACCAATGTTTACTCTGTCTCTATGTAACTATATCCACAGCATAACTCAAGAGCAGAAAGACTTGTAATTTATAGTGATAGACTATTCATCATAATAACCCCTTATAGGTGCTGTAATTTAAGGGTTCAAACATCATATGGTTAAGGGTTACAGCTTGGTAATGGCACCACTCAGTATCTACCAGTTAGTAATCTCTCACCATTACAGTCGACTACATCTTCTAAATTCGGTGGATTTGTGGAAACTGCCTAATGAACCCGAGGGTGAGAGATGAGGGAAGGTTCATGACTCCCATGGATGGAACCAGGACTCTGCTTTATGGACCCAAGTTAACCGCAGGAGATCACATGAAGTTTATTGAAACATTAAGGGTGATGGGTGGTTGTGTACACGCTGCTGACGACGATAATACTCTCTCTCTCTCTCACTGGGAATGGTACTCATTTGCACACCATCAATAATTGAATATTAAATTAAGTGCTTAATTCACTTAATTAACCATTCATTGACAAGAGCGAGTGAATGTATAATTGGATAAATTAATTATGAATCTAAATGCACAGGGTTAAGTGATGAAGTAAACATGGTAATTATTGAAAAAAATTTCGGGGCAGAGCATAAAACAATACTATTTACCACTACTACTACGACTACTACTACTAATAATAATAATAATGATAACAACAAAAATAACAATAATACTGTAGAATCATGGTTCATTTCCTTGGTGATTCTGCACTCATTCGCCATAACACCCTTAAGTAATTTTCTCTACTCCACGAAATGATTACAAGACCCTTAAAGAACACTACAGTTATGCCATTGTCTTCGCCACACACACACACTACTACTACTACTACTACTACTACTACTACTACTACTACTTTGCTGTCACTCGGAATCCAGCTATGATACAATGATATGAGTTATTAGGGATGTCACCAACGTTAGTGAGTGTTTTCTTTTTATTTCTAACTATACCAAGTGGTAATCTCTTCCCTCTTACTCCTGGTGTGTGTAGAACTATAACTAAATGTTCTGAAGATTAGAATTTTTTGGTGTTATCTTCGTTCTGAGGAAGTTCTATTTCTATGTGAGTTTGGTTCCGTTTATTATTCTCTCTCTGGCTGTAAAATTATTAATCCATATTTTTTTTACTAATTTTTTCTCTTAAATATCTATCTTTATGTGCCAATTACCATCAGCCTCAAATTCTCAAGATTTTATTGTAACTTATTGTGAATTTCTTAAAAGTTACTTGCCTACGAGAACACCATACTGTATAGGGAATATATATCCTTCAACTGACTTTCACCTGCATCAAGCAATCCCCCGTGAAAAATAAAACTTTTATATAAATATTTCTTTAGGAAGGTAGACTAAATCTCCATCACATGCTAACTTTTATGTATTCCACTTCTGTCTCTTGAGAGATCTTCAATTTCCTCCAGACAGCATTGAGTCTCTCCCGAGGTAAGAGGCTTAACTATCACACTCCTCTTTCTACCGGTGCTTCACTTTTACTTAGTGATATGCCATAAATTATGTTAACTTCTTTTTTATAGTTTATTTAGTCAGTTTGTCGATAGGATGATAGATACGGTTTAGCGAATGTTTATTTGTCTTCGTTGTCAAGTTATAAAGTAATATTTTCTTCGATCGTTAAGTCCGTGTTAGGGTGTTATCATACCATTACAAATATGATGATTAGGATTTTATATTAAAGCTTTATGGTAATTTATTCTTCGATCTTCAGTTAAGTGAACAGTGACGTTGACTACCGTAGTGTGGTGGTAACTCAATGTCACCATAACACACATGATGTGTTAGTTAGAATGTTTTCGTCTCTGAGTGTTAGATAAGAGGTCTATGATGCTGACAGTTCCTATTCCGGGATGTCATGGTAACTCAGCGACACTATAATAAACTGATGATAGAGGTTTAGTGAGGCTCATGACAGTGTTATTCACGTCGTCTCTCTGGGTGAACGTGGGGGCTATTCACCTGTCGGGAGCCACATCAAGCGTGATGCAGAATGGAGAGCACATGTTGAGCTTCTGAGTCAGAACTACCGCTAAGGTGCTCCTCCGTCACGGCAGAGTCCCTGAAAATATGTTTGTCTCGACTCTCCCTCTGGATATCGGGTCAGGAGTTAAGAAAAATGATCATCTTTTTTTAGATCATGCGAGGATATATTTAATAGTTTGAAATGCTTCTGTAAAATATATACATAAATATTTTTTGCTTTATTTAATGTGTTCTTCAATAAGTTAAATCCATAAGTTCCAGGTTCACGGTTTTCTTCTCTCCCTGGTCGTTACGCCTCTCACAACACTTACTAATTAACTGTCATTCCTTCATGCCTGTTTTACTCGTTCTCAATTTCATTTCTTCCTCCAGGTGGCATCATTATAATATCAGGGAATTTGAGGTTTTCAAAGGCTTTTCCTTCCGATAATAATACTTCCAAAAGTTCTCCATTTTCACACCTGAACCATCAAAGTTTCTCGCTGATGTGTTTAGCTTTTTTCTTTAATGGATTGTTGGATAAATGTGGTTCTTCACCTACTCCCGGCACGAAAAATGTCTTTAATTATAGATTTCACCTCGATGTGAAGGACATTCTTGAATTGGTTTTCCTTTGATATAATTGACGCAATTGGTGAAAGAGGTATCCCCCCACAGCAATATTTGTTAGAATAATTCTTTGCACTCAAATTCTCTTCGACGTCCCTACTGGCAGCTTTTTAAACACACAAAATGTATGGCGATACTTCTAAAGCTGACTTGTGGTGTTGATGTTTGTTCGGTGTCAGAGAGAGAGAGAGAGAGAGAGAGAGAGAGAGAGAGAGAGAGAGAGAGAGACTACTGACCTGGTAGCTCCGTCCCGGCATGCCCCCCACATACAGTAGGGTGTCCATGGGGATCTCAAGCGTTGAGCGTCGCAGCATCTGTCGACTGATCCACCGACAGTCAACGTACACCTGGATGCTGTTGTCCTCCAGTACACTGAGGCCGTGGGGGCAGTAGTATTAGCAACAGCCACAGCAGAAGTACAGCCCAGCGATACCAGCAGCAGCAGCAGCAGTCACCATCACCAAGGAAATCACCAATGAGGAAAAAGAAAGGTCGAAAATCAATTATATATTCATTACTTTAAACAGCGATCATCATCCTCATCTTCATCATCATCATCATCATTCGCATTCTGTTTTTGACGATCATCACCACTATCATTATTACCTCATTATAAGGGATTATTTTGTTTCATTGTTGGCACCACCTAAAGTTAATCCTCCATCATTACATAAGTTCACCATTTTCTACCTGCTAACACCAAGTTGTCTTGTGTTCACCAGTCCGTGTCTCCTTTTGCTGCCATAAATGCCATGTTAGTTTCTCTGTCACTTGCCATATACCTTCTTAACACACCGCTTATCATTACAAGCTGTCACGAAACCGTCATGCACTGTTACATAGCGTTACCTATTTATACAGCATCACACATCGTCACGTTCCATTCCGTATCGCCACATTCCGTCAAGCACCATCACATACCAACACTTGTAGTAAAACACCGTTACATATGGATACACCGTCACGCCACACCACCGGAAATTGCCGCACACCGTCGTATATACCACACTACTTACTACCCAAGCAATGAAAGTGAGTCCCTTAGGAGTGATGGCGAGTTAGGGGCAATGTGGATACTGCGTACAGCCTACCGCCCTTCACTCCCCCAACCTATGAAATTACGTCCCCTTTCTACGACTGGGGTGACAGGAGACTCCCCAGTCACAACAAATGAAGCAAATCGAAAATTCGTTTACCAACAAGGAAATATTTAAACAATGTCGGCTTATATATATATATATATATATATATATATATATATATATATATATATATATATATATATATATATATATATATATATATATATATATATATATATATATATATATATATATATATATATAGTCTTTACTCCTAATATACCAATAATTTAAGTCTGGTAATCAACAGTTGCCAAAACTGTTTTTATTATATTTTCGAACCGTTTTATTGTTGCACTGTGAACCTCAGTCAAAATATTTCAAAGCTTTGAAACTACGCAGGAATAACACCATTGTTTTGGGTTAGAAACAAAGAGACTGATATTTTTACCGAGTTCAATTGTTCGGCTTTTGTTAAGAGCATTGCGCAACAAAACACACGAATCCGGTTAATTGATATTTGAAATAGATAAGCTCTGAGTAATTGCTGTGCATTCTGGCATATAAAGTGACATTGCACATGTATAATTAATTGCCCCGTAAAATATATACCCGTATATATATTACAGCAATAATATACAATAACAATGTACCGGAAGGTAGTTTTACGTTCCCAGTACCTCACCAAAGACTATAAGAGTTTCATTTACTGTCGAAAATGTAAACTCCGTTTTTAAATTTCGATGGTCCTTTATTTTACATTTATTCACCTTTTGAAATGACTGTCCTTCTCCTCTCACTCTTTTCCTTGTTCTGTCTCTGCTCCCTCTCTTACTTGTCATTTGTTAAATTTATCTCCCTTCCCTGGTTTCCCCACGTCACCGACCTCCCCCATACCCACTCACTTCTAAAACAGTCACATCTCTACCACATCCACTAACTCACGTCTTGAACCCACGTGACACCTCTGTTGCACACTCACATCTCTCCCGCACTGGTAACCACTCCCCTAGCCCCCTCTCCCTTTAACCTCTACCTTCACCATACTTGTCCATTCGTCTCCTCCTAACTCACCTGGCAGACCCTTTACAACTACCACACCCCCTCCTCCCTCCATTCCTCATACATTATCCCTTTCCTACTACCACACGTGTCAAGTCCTCACCTCGCTTTTCTTCTTCCACCACTCCCATCTGTATCCACTCACTCCTCATCTCACCTGATCGCCAGCTGATGCCAATGTCCGTCGGTAAGGTTGACGTTGATGGGAGCCACGTTGATGGGCAGGACGTCATCCTCTCTTGTAGGTCCAGTGTGTAGCAGCTCCAGGCCAGTGCCCAGTCCAAGACCCAGGTATACTTCACCTCCGTAAGCCCGATGCATGATGAAGAGCATACCCTGAGACACACCACATGAGTTACTACACCACATAAGTTTGTACACCACATACCCTGAGCACACCATATGAATTAGCACACCACATACCCTGAGATACACCACATGAGTTAGTACACCACATACCCTGAGATACACCACATGAGTTAGTACACCACATACCCTGAGACACACCACATGAGTTACTACACCACATGAGTTAGTACATCACATACCCTGAGATACACCACATGAGTTAGTACACAATATACAATGTAGAGACGCAGCACACACAAAACCTGAAAGTACCGCCTCGTTTAACCTTTTGAGCTACGGTTACATATCAATGAACATAATTTACCCACATCTATTTGCGGTTACACACACACACACACACACACACACACACACATATATACATATATATTATATACCTCCTCCTACGCGAATTTTTTTAAGTGCACTCTTGTCGGCGACTTTATTTCCAGGTCCCACTAATGAATGAAGTCGTATTGGAATCCTTTCAAGGACTTTTCACTAAAAATCTTCAAGGAGAATTATTTTAAAGAAAAAGTTCCCGTCACTAATTCACTATGGAAAAGTTATCATTGAAGATAAAAATAAGCGTATCAATGACTATTTTTGTTAATAGATAAGGCTGTAGAGAACTTGTAGTCTAGCTTATTTGTCTGTCTTTGAGAAGCTATGATGTTCGTTCTTTTGTTCATTATCAAAAAGGTAAATTGTCACCGAATAATATCTCTTTCATAATGGTAATGAAGAAGTTATCGAGATATGTTCCAGAAGCCTTGGTATAGATTCACAAAAGTTCATACCTTAAAATTTTCAACACGACTGGAGATGCAAGAACACATTCAACTGCCTTACCTAAGCTATGATACAAAGGAAGATTCTCAAAGGTTCTCACATTTTATGTTAGCCAAAGTGGAGGTGTGAGATTTCCTCTAAGTGACTCAATAGAACTAAGATAAAGAGGCGAAAATCTCGTCGAACTTGCACTGAGACTCTACACATCGTTTGGATCTCTTATCTAGAGGATTTTGAAGGATCAAGGAGAGATATTTTGAGGACCAGGATCAACGTTCCCTATCTGGCCACACAAGAGTCCTTCAAGTGCCGTCCATATGGTCAGCCACAGCGCCGCCTTTCTTCACTCTTGGTAACTGGGACAGGGGACACGTGGCCACGGGACAACTGTATTTTTACCAAGTTTTCGCTAAGATTAATTACGTTTAAAGTTATAATAAATTTGTCTTTTATTGGTGTGAGTAATGATCTTTTTTTGTTTGTTGTGGTGGCAAACATTGTCTTCACATTCATTCACATTAAATTCTTACACGCACGCACGCGCACATACACACATACAAAACTATTATACATTGGTAAAAAGTGATGTATACAGAGATTAGAGTCACTATCACAATAATAGGGAGCGTGTTGGTGAGGTCGTCTGCCAGGGCCTGACGGTCCAGAATATTAAATAGAGCCTTTTTAATTTTGTGCGTCACAGTGCCGAATGAACTGTGTAATGTGCACTAATAACAAAACAATGTGTGGATGTTTGCTACCAGTATAAACAAAGAGCTGATAACTTGTATCAACAACATAGACTTTTTAGTAGTGAAAGGTAAGAAATACCTTTAATTTTCCAGGGCTGTGCATATCATCAGCGACGGCTCCGTGTGGTGACAGCGGGACAACTGTATTTCACTTAGTGTTCGCTAAGATTAACATAATTTACATTTATAATAAGTTTATGTTTTGCTGATAAAAATAATCGGCTTTAATTTTGTCGTTGTTTGTACTGGTGTCGCACCGCCACACAGTGCTTCATATTGGTGCACCTAACACAGTTCATTCCGCACAGTGATGTATAAAATTAAAGGGCTACACTGGTCGGGTCCCTTGGTGCTGAAATTAACATTCCAGTTCCTTGTCCCCTTGCAGTAAAGTGTATATACTGTCCAACACTCAATCGGTGGCCACCTGCCTGATACCGGTGTCTACCGAAACTACAATATTTTTTTTTTCCACAGGGTTGTTACTAAGGCTTAGGTGACAGCCTCAGAAAGGAGACTTAAAATCATTCCTGAAAAATAGGGAAAATTGTCCAAGTTTACATTTGAACACGACATTTTCTTACCACTCCCTGTAATGTTTTTAGTGGTTACTTTACACTGTAGTAATTTATTGATTTCATTTGTAAAACCCTGAATTATAAAGCAGTAGTTCTAAAACGAATACATTAATGGCTGCCTTGGAGATTCTTGCCACGTGACCTCACTGAGTTTGACACTCAGGTCATCCAAGACCTCCAAGGCACTGTCACCCAGGTCCCAGCAGTTACGGACCCTGTTGAGATGAAACCAAGGCAAAATGCACACTATGTTCAGTTCTTCTTGGTCTCCTTAAAGCTTGTTGCACCCTCTGCCATAGTTTCACTGTGGGAGAAGTAGTAAAGTGTTAAAGTGGAAGCACATGTTTAATCTCACACCAGCTGTATGACATCCTTCTTGGGCAACACTGTGATTCCATCTAGGGGCTTTGTGCATCTGACGAGGCTTAAGATCTCACATTCCCTTTGTACCGGGCAGTGGGAGGCGGCCAGGCTTCCCTTCTCTCGATGATGTCATTGGCTTTATGTACTTGTATATAAAAACAGACGCGACACTTTAACTATCACGACCCTCAACAAACACCAGCATCGTCTCCTCATCACCTACTCCTCACCACTCAAACACACAACACCTACTCCTCACCACTCAATAACAACGCCTACTCCTCACCACTCAAACACATAACACCTACTCCTCACCACTCAATAACAACACCTACTCCTCACCACTCAATAACAACACCTACTTACCATGTTGCCGAGGTCTGGCCTGACGGTGATGAGAATGGAAAACTCCTTGGGGAAGCCTCCAGGGTAGATGTCCCGAGTGTGCACCAGAAGCGGGCGGTTCCTCACGGCCCTCCACGACCCAGGGCGGGTGCTCGACTCCCGCCATCCGAACTTAGTGGGCTTGTAGCGCTTGTCGTGGAGGTGGAGGACATCAAGCGTGCCTGTGCAGGAGGACAGACGAGCACAGGAAGTCAAAATGGTGGTTGTTGTTGTTGTGGTAGTGGTGGTAAGGGGTGGGATAAAGATGTGTGTGGAAGTGGTAGAACTGGTAGGGGAATAACTGTATGTGTGGCATAGTGTTGGTAAAGGTAGCAAGGGGACGGAGATATTAGTGGTGGCTTACCACCACCACTAATATCTCCGTCGGACTTGTGATGGTGTTGGTGGACGAAATAATGGTGGTGGTAGAGGTTTTAGTAGTAGAGGTGAGAAGACAGAGAAGTACTATAAATATTTGGAATTCATTTTTATTTTTTTATATATGAACATGTGTTGTTTTATACTATATATATATACATATATATATATATATATATATATATATATATATATATATATATATATATATATATATATATATATATATATATATATATATATATATATATATATATATATATATATATATATATATACAAGGTACAAGTGACCTACCATTACAGGAAAAGAAGTTGCAGCGCCGTCTCTCGGTGTTGTATCCCTGACAGCCTTCAGTGTGGAGGCAGTACCTGTGAAGGTAAGTGAGATTGGTGTTATCTCCCATTCTCTTTCTCCCTATATTTCTTTGTTTTTATGTGTCTGTCTCTTTCTTTCTTCCCTTTGTTTCTATTTCAAGTTCCCCTTTTTGTTATACATGTGTCTTTTGTCTCACTGTTTATATACTACTACTACTGTGTGTGTGTGTGTGTGTGTGTGTGTGTGTGTGTGTGTGTGTGTGTGTGTGTGTGTAGAGAATCGGTATGATAAATAATTTACCACCGTCCTGCCGAAACAACGAGTGTCCCTTTAAAACGCATCTCAATTAAGTAGTTAGTCTGTCTGTTTCTCTGTTTCTTGCGTCTTTCTTTATCTCTCTCCAAACTCTACACTATCACCACTATCTAATTTATATATAACTATTAGTCTATAAGTCAGATACACCCACCTTACAGATACGAACAATCAACATATGAGAATTCTCTTTGGCTGGTGTTTGGGTGATGAAAAAGACAAGCTGGAATTCAGTGTATAATAAGCAAGTATTCCAATTATAATGGGCGCGTTCACCCGAGTCATCATAGACGCGTTCCACTCAACATTTTGTTCGTGTTCCGGCCAACCGCTTCTAATTCTCAACCTGACAACCTTTCCTCGTTTATCGTGTTTCTTTAGTTAAATAACAATAAGAGTTAGAGAATTACGTAAAGATTAGACACCTCAGCATATTTGATTTGATTATTATTAATTACTCTAACGTTAACTGGGCGGTATTAGGTTAGATAAGCGTTAGGGTGTTAAATCATCAGGTGTTATAAGTTGAGGTGCTTAATCTTTATGAGATGCGATTTGTATACACGGCTGGTTGTACAAGGTTGCCTGAGCTCCTCTTAGTATCAAACCACGACTACTTAGGATTTTAACCCAGGCCTCTACTATTGATACCAACTGTTCCGTCATCACCCACCTGAATACGTCAAATAATGCACGTAAGAACATAATTCTTAAACAAAATAATAATAAACGAAGTATTTGTGTCTTTTATAATTTTAGCGTGTGGACATATATTAAGCAGTGTTGAATTCTAGGGCCATGGATTAGAAAACTGTTCTTCATCTTAGGGTGTTCTTTAAGTGTGAAATATATGTATATAGACTTGTAGATATAACATTGTTTAAACTTCTTCTTTAGGTAAATTTTATTGAAATTTTACCTTCCCAGTTTTCTATAAGATCCTATTTGTCTTTCTCTCTCTCTCTCTTTCTCTCTCTTTCTCTAGTTTTCTCCGTGTCTCAGTTATTATATGCATGTCTCTCTCTCTCTCCTCATTCTCTCCATCATTACATTATATTTGTTCAATTCTTTTTGTATTTATCCTCGTCTCTTTTTTCCCCTCTCTGTCCGTTTCTTACGCTCTCTCTCTTCCAACATATATCACACACACACACACACACACACACACACACACACACACACACACACACACCATCACTATTGTAAAAACAAGTGAGGCTAACGTAGCGTGAAATCTCTGGAAACAGCAACGGTGTGTTTTCTGGTTCAATGCTCGGGTGATTACGCTGAGATTAGCCATAACCCTATTTTGACAGGCTGGCTACTAGCAGATTACCTTCACCGCAACAAATGGACAAATGGTACGTAAATTACATATGGAAAAAACATGTTCTATTTAATTTCTAATGTATTCAAATGTTTATTTGTCTTTCATGTTAACTTAATTTGGATTCCATGTTTAATTATCATATTGAGAAACTTGAGCAAATTATAATAACGTTTTCATGAGTTTAGTTTAGGTTTATTTAACTTTCATTTTGTTTTGGTTTTAATGTAATTTTCAGTTTTCTCTTGGACGTAAAGTTTGTATTATTATTTTATTATTTTTTGATAGTGGTATGTAGACGTATTATTAAACTTGATTTTTAATATTTCAGTAATGTTTAAAAGTTTTCTTTAATATTTATTCTTGTGGACAAATATATCGATGTATTTATTTTTTGGTTCTTTTAAAGCAAATCTTAGTATTTTTTTTCACATCGTCAGTGAAAATTTGTCAGTTACAAAAAAGAAAAGAAATATATATATATATATATATGCAAGTAAATCACTGTAGGTGCGCGTGATCTAGGTATATGCTGATAACCACAAGGAAAGAAGAAAACACGAAGTTCCCAAGCGCTTGTATATATATATATATATATATATATATATATATATATATATATATATATATATATATATATATATATATATATATATATATATATATATATATATATATATATATATATATATATATATATA
>NW_024732440.1:2604389-2726900 GCF_018991925.1 Homarus americanus | reverse complement strand
GTAGCATAGAGGATCTGTTAACCAAAATTTGATATCTTGATTATAACTTGTTCAAATGGCTTTTTAGAAAATGTTCAAATGATTTTTAGAATATTTTAATTACTTTTGCAATGCAGTACTCGCCACTTATGGGTTTTCGAGGTCATTTCTTGGTGCTTGTGTATTATTCTGGATATGCTTAAATAGTTAGGCACATTATTAAATTTTAGTTCAAGAGAGAAAACGTATTTTTGGCCAAAAATCCTATAAGGCTTTAGACTTACAATTTCGTCATTTCGGCCAAAAAATGGATTTTGTTAAAAATTTCAGTATAGGTACTCCTGAATGTGCTGCTTAAGGATCTGTTAACCAAAATTTGATATCTTGATTATAACTTGTTCAAATGGCTTTTAGAAAATGTTCAAATGATTTTAGAATATTTTAATTACTTTTGCAATGCTAATTACTCGCCACTTATGGGTTTTCGAGGTCATTTCTTGGTGCTTGTGTATTATTCTGGATGTACTTAAATAGTTACGCACATTAAATTTTAGTTCAGAGAGAAAACGTATTTTTGGTCAAAATCCTTTAAGGCTATAGACTTACAATTTTCTTCATTTCGGCAAATGGATTTTTGTTCAAAATTTCAGTATAGGTACTCCTGAATGTGCTGCTTGGGATCTGTTAGCAAATTTGATATCTTGATTATAACTTGTTCAAATGGCTTTTAGAAAATGTTCAAATGATTTTAGAATATTTAATTACTTTGCAATGCTAATTACTCGCCACTTATGGGTTTTCGAGGTCATTTCTTGGTGTATTATTATTATTCTGGATGTACTTAAATAGTTAGGCACATTAAATTTTTAGTTCAGAAAACGCGTATTTTTGGCCAAAAATCGCTAAGGCTATAGACTTACAATTTTCTTCATTTCGGCCAAAAAATGGATTTTGTTCAAAATTTCAGTATGGGTACTCCTGAATGTGCTGCTTAAGGATCTGTTAACCAAAATTTGATATCTTGATTATAACTTGTTCAAATGGCTTTTAGAAAATGTTCAAATGATTTTTAGAATATTTTAATTACTTTTGCAATGCTAATTACTCGCCACTTATGGGTTTTCGAGGTCATTTCTTGGTGCTTGTGTATTATTCTGGATGTACTTAAATAGTTAGGCACATTAAATTTTAGTTCAGAGAGAAAACGTATTTTTGGCCAAAAATCCTTTAAGGCTTTAGACTTACAATTTTGCATCTGGCTGAAATAAAAAATTGATTTTGTTTCAATACTGTTATAAGGCACTCTGAATGTGCTGCTTAGGGGATCTATTAGCAAAATTTGATACATGTAGGTTATAGCGTTCAAATGGCTTTTAGAAAATGTTCAAATGATTTTAGAAATATTTTATTACTTTGCAAATGCTAATTACTCGCCATGGTTTTCTAAAGTATTTCTTGGTGCTTGTATTACTCCGGATGTACCAAAATAGTTAGGCACATTAAATTTTAGTTCAGAGAAAACATTTTTCCAAAAATTTTAAGGCTATACCGACTTACAATTTTATACCATTTCACCAAAAAAATGGATTTTATTCAAAATTTCAGTATAAATTACTCCTGAATAACTTAGGATACTATTAAAATTTGCATATCTTGATTAATAACTTGTTCAATGGCTTTAGAAAATGTTCCAAATGTTTTAGAAATATTTTGAAATTACTATTACTTTCATACATGGTTTAAGGTCATTTCTTTGAATTTATTATTCTGGATATTGCTTAATAGTTGCACATTAAAATTTTATTCAGAAAGAAAACATTTTCCGGCAAAATCAGCTATAGACTTACAATTTTTATCCATTTTCAGCCAAAAAAATATTTTCGTTCAAATTCCAGTATAGGTACTCTGAATGTACTGTAAGGATCTATTAACAAAATTTGATATCTTGATTATAACATTCAAAATAGAAACGAAAATGTTCAATGATTTTTAGAATATTTAATTCTTTTAATGCTAATTACTCACTTCGCCATAGGTTTCAAGGTTTCTTGGTGCTTATGTATTATTCTTGATCTTAAATAGTTGGCACAACAAATTTTACGGACAAAGCATTTTGGCCAAAAAAATTTTAAGAATATAGACACATTTTTGTCATTTCAATGCAAAATGATTTTGTTACAAAATTTCAATTATAGGCACTCCACAATATATTAACCGGATCTATTAAAACAAAATTTGATATCTTGATTATAACATAACAAATAGCACTAGAAAATCAAATATTTTAGAATATTTAATTACTTCTGCAATACAATTACTCTCCACTTATGGGTTTCAGGTCATTTCTTGGTGCTTGTGCTATTCTATGTACTTAAAAAGAGCACAATAAATTTTGATTCAGAGGAAAAACGTATTTCAGCCAAAAAATCTGAGCTATAAACAATTGCATTTCTTAAAAAAGGAGATTTTGTCAAAATTTCAGTATAGGTACTCTGAATATTAACAACAGATCATTAACCAAAATTTGATATCTGATTAAAACATTTCAATGGCTTTAAAAATGTTCAAATATTTTTAGAATATTTTAATTACTTTGCAATGCCAATTCCTGAATGTGCTACAGGATGGTTACAGGGACTACAGGATGGTTACAGGGTGCAGCCAGACCTTTGACACACACACATACACACACACACACACACACATGTTCGTCTACAACGTTCAGTCACTCACCGTTGTATTTATGTGTGTTCCTGGTAACTTTAATCAATGTTTCCAGTATAAATTGACCTTCAACCAAACACAACACAACACCTCTATGACAAACAAACTGATAAACACCAGACAAAGTATAAGTTTTTGTTCTTTTATCTAATTTATTCATTTATTCTCTCATATATAAAGTCCTTTCCCAGGGAGTGACTCTTATTTGATAAATTATAAGAACTAAAAAAAAAGAAAAATCCTAACTTAGTCGTCATATTATTTTATTGTTGTTTAATGGAGGAATTTCGAGGTCGGGAAACTAATAAGAAACTCCCTTAAGGCATGAGGAAGGAGTGTGTGGGGTCGAGTGTTGTCGTGTGATGTTAAGAGGACAGATGTATCAAGCATGAGACCTTCATTAGGTTTGAGTCTGTTAGGACCATGCAGGTAATAATCAAGGTAAATAAACACTCCCACACACAAGAGTTGACACAAACATTAACACATACGGTCAAGAAAACGAATCCCTAGACAGTCATCGTCCCACTTAAACGAGACCCATAAGAAGCAATATTTTCCTCCTTAACGTAAAGCTGTAGGTTAATGTATATAGGAATTTATATATTTACTCACAGATACACTTGACTTCCGCTTGCTGTGTGTTCTGTAATTCACACAATCATTATGTCAAAAGCTTATTCTTACGAAACTAATGCAAAGGTAATCCATTAGAATTAGACAATATGTAAGTAGCATTACCTTGTGTAAATAGTTGTTTTTGTAATTTTTTTATGCCAATTATCTTTAATTACTGTCCTTTTCGTGAACCAGGTGGAAGGAAACTTTAACCTACAACCTCCTGAGACATTAACATAGGAATAATTGAGACGCGCCCTAAGACACCACCCACCAGAAGGAAGTGTAATGCATCGTCAACATTACACCTGATGACTTACAGAGGCGTCAGGTACAGGTACAGTGAGAGATGGAGGCGATGGTGGGGGGAGACTTGATAATTTTTTTAGTATTTCATTTTGCATTTAATATTGTCTACTGTTAGATATTGATTCAAATTCTAGGATAATTAGTTTAGTTTTATCATCTCCTTAACCTCGGCGACACACACACACACACACACAGTTCAAGGTGGTGTTTAGGTAACAATATGTCATTATAACTGTTAATTAATTATTCACAATACGAGGAATATAACTGACAAAAACAACTGTACTTATAACGAGCGACTCTATATGTCTGTATGACCCATTGTCTTAAACAGTAATAACAACGCCTAGTTTTTGTTACGTTACTTATTAATGTATGTATGTATGTATGTATGTATGTATGTATGTATGTATGTATGTAGGTATTTATGTATGTATGCAATAATTACTTTATTATGTTAATTTATTTTAATTAATCAATGGCGTATCTTTCAAATCACATAACTAATTACTGTACAGGTAAATATAATTAATTATTTCTTTGGTTATTTACTAATTCTTGTCTTCTTATTCATACATTCATTTATTGTAGCTTATTTGTTATTTTCTTGTTTATTCAGACTATTGTGAGCTTATCTAACTTGGTAATGGAAACACGTGTAAGGGGAAACTGATATTCACAATAGTATTAGTAATGAGTCAATTCAAGGACACAAAGTAGCAGTAACAGTAGCAGCAGTACCAGGAAAAGTAACAGTAACAGAAGTGTCGGGAAAGGTAGCAGTTGCAGTAGGACCAGGAAAAGTAGCAGTAGCAGCAGTACCAGGAAAGGTAGCAGTAGTAGCATTGCCAGGAAAAGTAGCAGTAGTACCAGGAAAAGTAGCAGTAGCAGCAGTACCAGGAAAAGTAACAGTGACAGCATTACCAGGAAAAGTAGCAGTGGTAGTAGTACCAAGAAAAGTAGCAGTGGCAGCAGTGCCAAGGAAAGTAGCAGTAGCAGGAATACCAGTAAGGGTATCAGTATCAGTAAAATTAGTATTATCACAATCAGCAGCAACGGTAAAAGTAACAGTAGTACCATTAAGAGTAGCAGTATCGGTTAGCAACAGTATAGCAGCAAAGGGGGTACCAATAAAAGTAACACTGGCAGTACCAGTAGCACAAGTAAAATTATAAATACTGTAGCAGTTCCAATACCAGTACCGTCAAAGTAACAGTAGCAGAACCAGTAGACGCAGCAGTAGCAGTACCAGTAGAAGTAGCAGTAACTAGCAGTAGAAGTAGCAGTAACAGTACCAGTAGAGGCAGCAGTAACAGTACCAGTAGAAGTAGCAGTAACAGTACCAGTAGAAGCAGCAGTAACAGTACCAGTAGAAGTAGCTTAAGTGAGTCAGACAAGCTCTCGCATCAACAATTACGGGAAAAAAGTTTGATTTACGAAACATTCAGAATACATCTTTGTAGTGTAGCTTAGTGAGGCAGTAAGACGTGATTAGACTTCTCCAGTGTAGTCTAAGGAAAAGATCAACAACAATAAAGGTGTGAACAGTAACAGAAGCAGCAATATAGGGAGGAAGAAAATGAGGAGGAGGAGGAGGTGCAGGAAGAGGAGGAGGAGGAGGTGCAGGAAGAGGAGGAGGAGGAGGCGCAGGAAGAGGAGGAGGAGGAGGATGTGTTTTCTTCTCCATTTGATAATAGGATTAACGGTAGGGATTTGATACCTGGATCCGCTATATCGAGGTTGAGGCGGCTAGGTTCCGGTCCAGGTAAGTTTGGGCCTCCCACACTTACCCTCACCCCCATTCCCCCACCCCCATTCCCCCACCTAATCATCTCCATCTCCGTACCCTACCCACGTGGCTCCATAATTTAGAGTGCGGCTGTCGAGCGTACGATAATTAAAGTTGGATCTTCTATTTATGCCCGAAACGTTTATTAAGTAACAGAATTGAATATTAATTATATCACTTTATATTCCAATTGCCTTCTTCTTTCAGTGTTCCTTGGATAAATGGTTATAGCTAATGGTGTTGTTGTGAGCGGTACGATATGCTTTCCCGTCATTGGGTTCGTGACAGGTCCGAGCGCAGGAGCAAATAAAGTTTACATTCTACCACGGACCGGCGTATGTGAAGTATAGTCAGTGCACCCGCTTTGCTGTTACCCAACAACCACTCGTTCTAACAGGTAAGTTGATTGGGTTTTTCTCTTTATTTTTTCCGTGGAAAGTATTTGTTTATTAAACGTATGCCTTGAGGAAGTGACATCTTGAAAGTGTTACCGATGGAGGAATAGGTTTTGTATCACTCAGGTGATCTAAAGGCGACAACTTGTGTAAATCAGGAAGAAGAGGAAGTATACGGAGAGTTTGTCAACCATCAGTGGAGGAAGGTGCTAGTGGGGCCGATAAGACCGAGGGGGTGGCGGAATGACCAACGTTTTTGAGGCCAGAATGAATGAACAGATGGAGATTTAAGTGCGTATGTTTTATTTGTGGTTCGGTATATTTTATGTGTATGCGTACGGGTGCACAAGTGCTTGCATGGTAAGTATTTACGTATTCATTCATTTCACCTACTAAGGTTTACTGTATCATTTACTTATCCTTATTCAAGCTCGAAATTGGGTCAAAGTTTCGTGTTATATGTTTGTTGATTCACTTGTGTTCGAGCAATTCATTCAGTGGGTCGTGAACGTCACCCGCCCACGCGATCGTCACAGATTGTAAAGAAGCATAAAAGTAGTTACTAACTTGGTTCAGTAATTACCAAAACTCGGTGATTTTGTTTATGAAACATTTATTAAATGAAAGAATTCACAGTTAATGGACCGGGTGTTGGAACTGCTAAACACGACCTTCAATAGGGGTCGGGAAGTAGGCCGTGGTCTCCGAGGGACTAACTTAATAGTTTTAGCAGAAACAAACCAACTCGTTCTGTGATGATAGTCGTTTGTTTGTCGAAATCCCTGAGGCCACGACCTGCTTCCCGAGGCTTCCGGAAATTAGAAGTCTTTTTTTTTTAGTTTCGACAACAGATCCTTTATATTGCATGCACGTACAGTCGGTACTTTTCTGGGCTAACATTCGGTAATGACCATGCACGGAACTCTATATTGATATGTGTATAGGGAGATAGAGCAAAATAAAATAATAATAAGACTTTACTCCGCAGTGTTTTCGTCGGAAACTTATACTTTTCGAGGGTTAGTATTCTGAAAAGGTCGACCACGGAACTTCATATTTGTTTATATTGGAAAATAGAGCCAAAAATATTGTATTAAGTTTCCGTCGCAAATTTATAGTTTAGGAGTATTTGGGACTTCAATTTCACTTTAGAGCTTACATTTTGAGGGGGGGGGGCACTGTTTGCATTTGACTCTTGCTGCAATCAGCGATTGTGGAAGGATATCCATAGTAGGGTGCTTCGTGTCGGCATAAGAAGGAACATTACTTACAATATTTCGTTCTGTATACAGTGTACTCTACATGTTCCAAGCCGAACACAACGATCACAAGCAGCACCACTTTATCCTCTAACCTCTGTTGATTAAGGTAACTTTTTTTTTACAGAGGAGGTTAGGTCTGGTCCTTCTGGCTAAGCGGTTTCGTTTCATCATTTTTTTTGCGTTTTTACCTCACAGTTTCCCACTTTGTGCAACCAATATTGTCGGTATTTGGGGGGCGGGGGGCATAGCTCCTTAAAGGCTCATTCGCTTAGGAAATGAAGATCAAATTCACTTGAAACGCCTTCAAATACTAGGACAGGAAAACCTATTTTTGTTGCCATGATCGATCTTTTCCGAATCTTTTCCTAATGAGTTTTTCTGACTTTTCGATTTCAGGTTTGGATCTTTAGGTTCTCTGGCTAGGTTAGACATGTATACTGATACAGTATTTGTGAGTCGTTAGATTAAGTTTTTAATGATCTTTTTGTTTGGTAAAGTTTAATTTCCTCCACTATTTTGGGGGACCTTGATGAACTGACGAACTTTTCTTCTATTGAAAGGCTCCTTAACTCGGTCACCTGTTCTTAAATACCTGTAGTACACCTTTAAAAAAAATTGTAAGGCCGAAGGTATTTGGACCTGAGAGTGCAAATAACGATTGTACCGGAACCTTGTCATCAAGGGTATCAGGTGCAGATAGTGAACCTGTTATCTGTACCCGAAGTGTATCATAGCGAAATTTGGGTTCAAATTACTGCATAATCTGACCATTGTTATTCATTAGGTGAGGTCACACATGGGGACCCTAATACCTAACTGGACCTAAGGCTGACTAAACTCATGATCAGCTTTACCCTTCGTATTCATTCTCCATTACATTTCATTATGGCGTTTTGATCATATTGGCTTGTTTAAAAGGTAGTGAAATTTTTTGCACCCGAGTTTTGTCAGTGCAGTTATTTTACCCCTTTCCCGTTATACCCTAGCATTTTTTTTAAGATCCTAAGTTAGTTTTTCATCTAACTTAACCAAGTTAGGCGAGTTGCAAAAAATACGATCGTACATTGAAGTAACAAAATCCTGGAATACCGCTCCGTTAGCTCAGTGTTGCTCGTGTTCTTAACGTATACCCTAGCGAATTAACAGACCTTAATGATGTTTTTTGCTAGCACATCTTACAAACGTTTAATCTTAAGTGTTTACTGAATGATCTTTTGTAATTACCATACGGAGACTTGACTAATAAACTTTTGTTCAGTGTTGAGTATTGACATTTTGCCGTTTCTGAACTCTTAGAGATAAAGGAGTATTATAACCTTTCTGGTGACGTGTTTTAATTTTGTGTTTTATAAGACTGAAAATTAAAACTTTGGAAAACTATAACGAGACTTACTTTTTGGGACAACAGAATGAATTAATTTGTTTCCTTTTGAATTTTATTTGCTCGTTGTTGTAATAATAGGTACTAATAGTGTAATGAAATAGCTATTGTTTGAACCATTCTTATCAATGCTAAGACTACTTTCACTTTATGGTACATGGAACCTGTTATTCTTTGTCCTAGTGGCTCACGAGTTCGAGAATTTATTGTCAAGATCGTTAATTAGTTAAAACAATGCCGGTTTATTTAGGTTGTCAAGTCAATAAACTACCACTGCCTTCATATAGCTTTCATTATGTGAGGCGATGTGAAGTGTGAAAGAAATCCGAACTTGCTTAACCTTACAGCAGTGACGATATAATATGTATGCAAGTCACACACCAGGTGAAGTAAGGTAATGTTCTTGGAGTCTAAACGCCCTCCAAGTCCAACCTTGCTCTAGTCTACATATGTGTATGCGGCCACGTCACACATCACAGGAGGTTAAGTAAGATAGATGATCCTGGAATAAATGCTCAGTCAGGTCCTGTCCAATTTGACCTACACTGGTAAATATAACAGGGAAGATTTAGCTAGATTTTAATTTTGATTAGTCTAGGTGGATCAGGTTAAATTAGGCTAGTTTGTTGTGTCTTTTGTTGGTAATGGTTCAATCAGAAACTACACCTCTGCCTTAATAACTATCTTAAGTTTTCTTCTACTAATCATGTAATCGCCCATAATTTCCCCTCTTTTAAATTCCCATACTGCGCAGATATTCAGCCTCCACATACGTCACCGTCTGTTTTATTGAGAACTTTTTTCCCTCGCTGGTAGGTGGAGGTTGGGTAGCTATCAGGTATACCAGTAAGCTTGACGAAAGTTCAACCAGACCACTTAGGAAAAACACGTCCTCAGTTCCCAACAGAGATAGTGTGTGTGTGTGTGTGTGTGTGTGTGTGTGTGTGTGTGTGTGAATTTATGTATGCATAGGTATGTGGGTGTGTGTATTATGTATTCATCTGGGTATATGTGTACAAAAGTGTTATGTATATTTGTTTCGTGTGTGTGTGTGTGTATATATTTATGTGTATGTTTGAGTGACGATGAGGATGTACAGTATATGTAAGCATGCGTGTGTGTTAGTTTACGTATCAATGAGTGAGGGAGATTGTGTGCGCGTGTGTAAGAGTGAAAGTAAGAGTAACAGAGGTACTGAGCGTGAATAAAGGAAGTTTCCCACCCCGCCAGTGTAGTAATTCTTGGGTAACTCTTATGTCAATCCATAATGTATTAATCGTGGCATCCATTATTAGTGTTTACATACGTCACACCTTCCTATTGAGACGCTGATTAGTGGAGTCGAAAATTATTAAGATTTACGGATCGCTAAAGACAAGATAGAATTTGTAGCTTAGTGAATGAGATACAAGGAAAATTGGACCAATCTAGGGGTTAACTCTCCGGTGTGACCTTGACCTCGATTGTTCCACCGCGAAAAGTATGATCATTAGCCCAGGAGTGTTGACCAGTGAGTAGAAAGGCATTCTTTGGATGTTTCTTCGTTGATGTTCGAGGTATCTTGATGTAATCCGTACCACCTCGCTCACCTTCATGCAGACGTAGATACATAATACAAGTACATTAATGTTATTGTACAATATATATTAACGTTCGGAGACGGAAGTGTTGTATTGTTGCTGAATTGAATTGATGGACCCGGAAGCAGTACTCACAAGCCATCACGTCGGCCATCCTTCCATCTTTTGATCTCACGGCGTCTCTTCCTGGTGTGTGTGTGTGTGTGTGTGTGTGTGTGTGTGTCAATGGTGGTTTAAGATTATCTTCCCGGCCTCGTTCACCGCAGTAGTCACTTTTCACTGTTTCTCTTGATCTTTCCCGCTGTGTATTTCCTTGTCAGTGTGTCGAGAAAAAAAATAATACCGTTGTTATATTATCTCATAAGTGTGTGTAAGAACAGATCGCAGTAATACAATGTACGTTTAATCTCAATGTTTTCGTGGTATTTTTTTCGTGTGTTGATCAATCCTGCAACACGTGTTTACTCACTCACAAGTTGCAGCTCTTTCACAGTGTAGGGAACAAGGTCATTTCCTCACATGCCAAGCTAATTTCCGGCTTTGGAATCTGACACGAATGATCATCATATTTAAGCTGTATTCAGTTTGGTTGAGGTTTAGTATGGTAACTGGAGTATCTTTTCGTAACCTCCGAGTTAGTAAGCCACGAGCGTTCTTCCCTCTAAAGTTGCCAAGTCATGTCCATCATCGTGTAGGTACGGTGTGTAGGTCGTGTCGTGTGTGCGTGTTGTTATGTGCATTTCCTCTGCAATCTTTTAAGCCATAACAAGATTATCTAACCTCTATTTAACTAACTTCCCGAATAAGGTTGATTATTGCACTGTATTTAGCTTCCCGGGAAGTTGGGGAAATTGCAGGTGGTAGGTGTCCTCGGCTTTATATATACCGGGGCGTTGTGTGGTAACAGTGAGGCAGGAGCGAGTGTGTTGTGGTGGCTCAGTGACAATAATCTCGTATCATTACACTGTCCTGGTGGGGCTGTAGATGATGTCAACACCGCTACCTATGTCCGCTTGTTAATGTTAACTAGTTTGGTCGACTAATTTGATTTGTTTTTATTTTTCCTTTCTTTGGGGTCTTAATTGACTTGTCTCGCAAAGTTCAAGTTTCATGTGTGTTTTTATGCCTCCAATAAGAACATAAGAAAATAAGGAGTCTGCAATAGGCTGGTTGGCCTGTGCATGGCAGCTCCTGTCGAGAGTTACTACCACTCTCTATCATCCATGAATCTATCTAGCCTCCTTTTGAAACTTTCCAGAGTTCCCGCACTTACTACAAAGTTGCTAAGCTTGTTCCACTCGTCCACCACCCTATTTGTGAACCAGTTTCTTCCTATCTCCCTCCTAAACCTAAACTTATCCAACTTGAATCCGTTGCTCCGAGTCCTATCCTGCTCGGATATTATAAGAACTTTATCTATATCCCCTTTATTGATTCCTTTCACCCATTTAAATACTTCTATCATATCTCCCCGCACTCTTCGTCTTTCTAGGGAATGCAAGTTAAGTTTCTTTAACCTATCCTGATATGGAAGGTTTCTAAGTCCCGGAATCATTTTTGTCATTCTTCGCTGCACCGACTCTAGTGAATTTATATCCATTCTATAATAGGGGCACCAGAACTGAACCGCATAATCGAGGTGCGGCCTGACTAGCGCAAGATATAGTTGCAATAAGACCTCTGCACTCTTGTTACTTACACTTCTAGATATAAAACCCAATACTCTGTTTGCCTTATTTCGAACATTAACGCACTGTTTTCTAGGCCGTAGGTCCGGGCTTACAAGTATCCCGAGGTCTCTTTCACAAGTCGACTTCTCTAGGTTGATGTTGTTAAGGCTGTATACATTATCAGTATTTGTTCTTCCAATATTAAGTACGCTGCACTTGCTGGTGTTGAATTTCATTTGCCATTTTTCAGACCACCCCTGCAGTTTATTTAGATCCTCCGTCATATTACAAGTAATTATGTCTATAACATCTTACTTTTTTATCGTCGTTCCAATGATTATACAGAAATTACCCAGCGTGTATTAATGAAATACATAGCGCCTTAATATACGAGTACACCACTCTATTTTTGCTCCAGTGAGACAGGTATTTCAGTATTACACCTTTAGGTTATGTTGAAGTCTTTCATTCACTAACTTAATGGTGGGTCGTATGTTTTACACGTCGTTGTCTCATGGAGTGTAGTGCACGGTGCTCTGAAGACACTGGCTTTTGAAACTCCAGAATACAAGGAGTCGGTCACTCTCAGTTTGATTTTCAGTCTAAAAAATATTTGTACCTATTACCTGTACCTCCACCGCCTGTACCTAGCACCTGTACCTCCACCGCCTGTTCTTCCACCTGTACACAGTGCTGGGGACGAGGCAGTAAACCAGCTGGAGCCAACTCTCACTTTCAGCAGCATGACCGTGAACTCCTAACACCAGCCAACAGTAAATGGAACCACCCGCTGTTTCTCACATCAGTCTGGTTAGAGGAAGAGAGAGAGAGAGAGGTGGAGGGAGGAAGGAAGGGTGGAAGGGTGAGAAAGAGAGGGAGAGGAAGGGTGAGGAAGATAGAAAGAGAGGGGGGGGGGTAAGAGAGGGAGGGAGAAAGGAAGGATAGCAGAGCGAAGGGAAGCAAACATCCACAGCTGACGGCCTGGTTGGTTGTGTGATCATAGATGGGGGGAGGGGGTCCGGTTGAGAGGAGGGCTATCTAGTTTGTGGTTTGGTAGAAATTGGTTGAATTTATTTTTATTTTTTGTAATTGGTGGAAGTTGGTAGTCTTAGCTATAATAAAGTAGTCGTATACAGTGGTAATTGTCCGAAACGACACCAAACTACGCCGCTTACGCACCTGACAGCGTGGTCTTGCGGCAGTTGAAGTTAATCGTAGTTTGGTCAAGCTTGGCTGAGTGATTCATGACTACTCCCGTTTGCTGTTCACTTATGTTTGTCCAGGACGATAATCATACAGTGTTGGGAACTGATGATAAACACGAGTTGCTGCTTCGTATTTTGAATCACACGACAACAAACCTTAACCAACCCTGCCTGACTTAACCAACTCTGCCATGGGATCGTTGGATTTGGTTTGGTTACGTATTGTTTATTTTGGTTAGGTTGGGTTTGGTTAGGTTGGGTTTGGTTGGGTTGGGTTTGCTTCGAATTAATTTGGGTTAGTGAAGTTACGGTGGGTCAAGATTGGTTAAGATAGGAGATATTAAAGAAGGTTAGGTTAGGTTAGGTTTTATTTACTCTGATAAGGTTAGATTCGGTCAGATGAGGTTATGCTACATTCGGTTTTGGTTCGGTTAGACTCGTGACCAAAACATAGACCAACATGGCGGTCCTGTTCGTGGTACTTTTTAAACTTTGACCACAGTAAGCACAGCTGACAATGTTAAAATTAGCCAGGAGAAAGCAGAGTGATGACGGTGCAATTATCCGTTATAAAAAAAAAATCGGTTACTTTCATAAGATCACGGGTGAACATTACAACTTTCTCTACATAATAATATAGATGGCGCTAGTAAAATGTTTATTTGTTTTTAGTAAGTAGTTTAGACAATATAGATTTCTGAATCGTATACAAATTAAGTTAAGAGTCTGGGTCAAAAGCTCGCTCCATCCCAAAACGAAGCAACATCGACCCCCAAATGACCTTCAACAACACACCCGCGCTAGATGACGGAGGTTACAGTGTAGTTTTACTGTTATAAGCCTGGACTTGTACTGTATGATGTTAACGTACGGGTTTACTGTATTATATATTTTTGTATTGATTTTGTCGTCACCTCATTACTGTAACTGTACACCTCAGTCTGCACTTGCACTATGATTACTGTACTCGAATTACTGTAGCAGGAGTGTACTGTTTGTTTGTTCTGTACCTGTAATCTACTGTATACCGTAATCTATACTTGTACTACATTCTTTATGGCGTCAGGTGAGTATCCCATGAAGTCAGGTGAGTATCCCATGACGTCAGGTGTGTCGCCCATGACGTCAGATTTACTTTAGCATGACTATATATTTTCTTATGATGTCAGATTTATTTTCCTCTGTGCTGTATTTATTCCCCACTGCTTCAGATTCATTCTTTAAGTCGTCAGATTTTATTCTTTAGACGTAGGATTTATTCTATGCTTGTGATGTCATATTTGTTTCCTTGTCACGTCAAATGAATTTCCCAAATGACACCAAATTTTCAATTGGGGTTAGATTTTATTTCCATCCCGTCAGATTTATTCGCATGCCATCAGATTTATCTTAATGACACCTTTACGAGTTGATTCATTGGTGCGATAGTGAGACATAGTCGTAAGAAGGAAGAAAGTGCAAGGGAAAGATAGGAAAGAGGGCAGAGGAAGATGGAAAATTTGAAGTAGAGAAACACGTAGACACAGAATGAGAAGGGAAGAGAGAGAGAATGAGATGGAAATTGATCATCATACTGAGAGAGAGAAAGAAAGACAAGATAAGAGAGACAGTAAGAGAGATATATGATGATGAATGAGGGGGAGACAGAAGCAGGGGGAGAAGTATTATAGCTGGAAGGCAGGGCAGGTTGGTCACCCTCAGCTAGAGGTCAACACGAGGTCGAGTCTCACTGGGAGGGACGTGTAGTCCGATGGTCGCGTTAAGGTTCACGTCGTTGCGCGTCTCCAGTGGGAATATGAGACCTGTGGAGGGTCGTGGGAGGTTGCAGCGTGGGCGGGGGTAGTGTGGGCGGCCTGTGGGCGAGGCGGGTGTGAGGAAGGTGCCCAGGGCTAGCATTTATAGTTCAAGTGGCTGCTAAGGTGTGGCTAGTAATGAGGGGGTAGAGAGGTGGGGGAGGATGAAGGTGTAGGGAAGGAGCAAGAAGTAGGTGTGGGAAGGTAGAGGATGGAGAAAGAAGGGATAGTGGGATGAAAGAGAAGAGGTAGAGAAGAAGAAGGAAGAGAGGGACAAATAGATACAGTTGTGGTACGTAGGTGAGAGGAGGAAGGGTGCGATTAGGTGGGGAGAAGGCGAAGAATTTGGAAGAGAATGAGTTATGGAACGGGAGGGAGGGGCGAAGGGAAGAGAGTAAGAAATAGATAGAGAATGATGGAGAGAGAGAGAGAGGATAGTCGATTATTTAAGGAATAGAGGAGGAGAAAAGATACACTTAAGGTAAATTTAGACAGGTAAGAGAGAGGCTTAGTCAGGTTAACGGGTATTTTGAGTCACCCAACAGTCATGAGGAGTCTCCTTACGAGCATGAAGACTCTGGACTGATGGAACGAGACTCCAGATTGTTCTCTATCCATATGTTGGCGCTCAAGTGTTTCCTTTGAGTGTGTACACGTGTTTGAATAACTATATGTGTACGTGTTTGTAAATGTATGTATGAATATGTGTACGTCCAAATGTGGGTATGTGGACGAGGTGGTATAAAAACTGGCTCTCGTTCTTGCTCTCATTTCACTTTCTTCCAGGAGGAGGAGAAAGAGAGAGAGAGAGGGGGTTTATTTCCTCCCTCCCTCCTCCCTATCTCTCCTCCTTCTCCCTTTCCTTTCTCCATCCTCTCTCTCACCCGTCTCCTCTTTCCACCCCCTTCTCTCCACCCCGTCTCCTCTCTCTCCCCCCCTTAAAATTATTGGCAATAATCTTAAACTCGTCGATATTAAATTTTAACTACTTGATGCATCAGGGTCAGGAGATCCCGTCCCGCAATACATGATTTGCAGCTGAGAGAGAGAGAGAGAGAGAGAGAGAGAGAGAGAGAGAGAGAGCCAAGTGTAGAAAGTAATCCTTTTTTTGTCGCTTTCTACTCCTGTGCTGGATTTACTTTCCTTTTACTTTACCGTGTCTTTACCCCTTGACCCACCACCCTTGACCCAACAGCACCACCCTCCACCCCCTCCTTCCCTCCTTCCCCGCCCCTCACAATACGAAAGTGGTTGAGAGAAGTAGAGATATAATTGGAGAATAAATGTGTGTCAGGACTGAGGTGTGGGAGAGCGTGACCCGTTGTGACGGCTCCACTGTGAGGTAACAATGCCATGGGGTTCTCAAATGAATTGGTCGTATATTCCCCCCTCCCTCCTCCCCCTCCCCCCGTGTTTCCATTCGTAACTGTAGGTCAGGAAACTCGCCTAGTTCTGAGTGAAGTATTATTAGGTTCAAGACGTTACTTTGTTCGTCCAGTGTCTTTAGTGTTGAAGATTATAGGTGATCCTGTGATTAACTTCTATCGCTGGTCATGGGAAAATAACACAGGAAGCCTTGAGAAATTGGGTAATCTAACTAGTTGGCCAATAACCTAACTTAACCTAACATATGTAGCTCTATTAACGCTGGAATATTAGTTTCTATACCCAATGTGACCTCTTCCTTGGGTTCTTGTGTAAAAAATAAAATAGCTGTTTCTATCTATCTATTAATACAATATTGTTCTCAGTAAGTCAATATTACACCTGTCAACACCCTAAGCACACCTGTCAACACACTAAGCACACCTGTCAACAGCCCTCAGCACACCTGTCAACAGCCCTAAGCACACCTGACTCTTAATGGTGTACACCTGTCATATGTTAAGACAGCTGCATAGTTTCACCCGTTTCTAAACCCACCAAGATGTATGTTTACCTCAGGTTCCAGGTCCTCTGTTAACATTGTCACTTTCCTTTGGCGGCTTTAGTTAAGTAAGGATGAGTCACGGTGTAGTTAAGACGCCACAGTGGCCTCTAGTTACAGTGAAACCTCCATATAACGGATTTATTTATCTATATAATCCGTTAGTTGGAGGTTTTACATCTAAGAGACCCTTGATGTAATGGATTTTCATCTCTATATAGTTCGGTAAATAGAGATTTCACTGTAGTGGTTTTCCTTGATGTTTTTTGTATTTATGGATTCTTGACAAAATATTCCCATGATAACGAAAAAACAAAACAAGTAATGACAGAATCTAAAACGTGATTTCAAAGCTGTTTTTATTTTTCATCTGTTATCATTTGAAGTCCTCCAATCAGACACGTTCGTAAGTCATCAGATACGGACGAGAAGTTTACTCACGATTCGGTAAAAAAAATTCTCGAGTCAGTTTTGAATATCGTAGCCAACTTAGCTAATATATGTAAGTATTGTAGTGGGATTCTTAATGTTAGCTCCCATCTTTTTTCTCTTTAAATTAGTATTATTATAATTTTATTGAAGGTGTATATAAAAATGACCTTATTTTTTGTTTGGTTGTGGTTTAAAACATTTATAAAATAAACTTAAAAAAATACTCTAATTGGTTCAGGTTTAGGAATAATATCACTCAGACAAATATCACTCCTCTGTTAGCTTGATATAAGGTTCTGGACACATACACCTGTCGGTCCACTAACACCGTATTACGTAATGTTGCACAGTAATACCCACCCCCGGAAACTCTCAAGCCAGGATGAGCCTTCAATAGTAATCACCCTACTGACCATCTGTACTTCCTGGGTTAATGATACTTCCCTTGGTGGATTATTCAGGGTGAATTGGTTATAAAAAAAAACTCGGAACTAAACTTTGATAATTTAATAAATGTAAACTCGAATTATTTACCTGTACATAAAATACTCAGATTAAAAAATATATATATTTTAGGATAGGTTTAATAAAAGTTCAAATTTTCAGGAGAAAGTTTATCATGTTGAGGCCATGTCAGGGCATTTATTAACCGGTGCGTTTCGTGGCCATTTATGGTAACTTGTTAAACCACTTTCTAATGTATGCCCCCTCCCCATGTGGGGTGAGCAGATTGGTTTCTGTAAAGGGTTGCTCAGTCGCACAGACAGGACTGGACTGCACTGCTGTCTAGATCCCAGTGCAAAAACGACCATCTTATCTGTGCCGCCCATGTGCAGAGTTGTGACTAGAGACTCCCGTCACTCATCTCTGCCTGTCCCCGTCGCCACTCGTTTGTCGCCACAGGACTTTTGGGGGTTAAGGATTTCTGATGATGATGGAAAGCATGATGAGCTGGATGATGGCTGTTCTTTAGTTGATTTATGTGGTGAGGCAGGAGCGCAGGCTGCAACCACACATCTTGGCTCTCCCCTTTCCTGACACAGTGGTGGAAGTAGCTGAAACAACTGAGGAGAGGGAGAGTTGCAACGGTCTGTCGATAGCCCAGGTTGTTGGGTTTCGCCTTAGTAGCCTGTCCATCATGCATTGCCTTTATCCGCTGGTGTAGTCGTTGGGTTCCCGTGTTGGTCACCTCGTCAGCCTATACCGCCGTTGAGGTCTTATTGGAGCTCTGTAAGAATGTCTGCCTGATGCTGGGCTCCACTGCAGAGTTTTCGTCCAGGGTTTACTCCCGTAGCCTTATACCTATCAAGATTAATCCACAAGGTTCTGAGGCAGTGGTCGGTAGGCGCCAGGGAGTGTCCACATGCCGGTGGGCCTATGTACCGAGCCTCGGGGGCACACTGCTTCTCAGAGATCCCCTGCTGGTTTAGCCTGGGGCTGCGAGGCATCCAGTTACAGTGTTGCCACTAGGAGGCGCAGCAGGAGTCTTGGTGAAGAGCCTGTGTACTGGCAGGGGAAGACTTACGCAAGGTTGCTTCTCTGTACACCACGAGGGCTAGCCAGCAGCGGTAGCTGGAAGTAAGAGGAAGCAAGCAGTGCCTGCGCCTTAACACTAAAATAATGCTGCCACACTAGACGCATTACACCACCCTATGGACACACACACACACACACCAGTGCCGCTCACACCAGAATTCTCGTATCATGCGTCAGTATCTCTCCAGGAGGATGATGATGACCAAGATGGGATCAAAATTGCACCGAGACTGCCGTAACTATATACCTGCCTTCTCTTAGCCACGGGGAGAAAAATAATTATCGTAAGGATCTTGGAGAATCGTGGCCTTAAGGGGAGAATTCGCCAATAACGTTATTTACCAGTGGATTCTGGTGAAAATATTATGGATTATGTGAGGGCACCAAGCTGTATTGGTATTTTCTGAATGGGATATAACCTAGAACTAGAAACAGCACGGTTGACTTTCTGCGGGGTAGTATAGTCTCGGTACAGCCATAATAGTATAGGGAGAGTCTCGCTCTCAAAATCAACCCACGTCGCCCATGACTACAGGCAAGTATTTACCATCCATTTATATATGCATTTCAATTAACA
Organism: Homarus americanus; assembly: GCF_018991925.1. NCBI lineage: Eukaryota > Metazoa > Arthropoda > Malacostraca > Decapoda > Nephropidae > Homarus > Homarus americanus. The sequence goes on along the minus strand of NW_024732440.1, from coordinate 2,707,723 downwards.
AAATTATCACAATCAGAAACACAACTATGTCTTCAAACATGATTTATATACATTATATATCATGTCAAGTCTTTTTGTTGATAATAAGTTCCTGTTCACATTGATGGGTTCAGTATTACACTATAGACTCATTTAAATGAAGATATAAATATTTCAACACTCAATGTCTGATTTGTATACAATTTTGATAAGTTGGATAATTACCACAATGTTGTTGGACTTGCATGTTTAGTCAAAGCAAAATTAACGATAATACATAAGACAGAAACCAGAGTCCCTTCGTGAGGAGAAAACTGACGACTCGCATGTATGTAAAGTGACATAGAATATAGACATAACATTACATATGTCTTCATTCAATCATAGACTTGTACTTTAACAATTTGAAATGGATATAGTGTACCTCATCCTTATATATTGAGTTTGTTTAAATCATTCACTCAGAGATGTGTCATCTTCATTTGAACGTTCACCATCTTGTTCGTATTCATCAAGTAAAGCATCATCATCATCCTCAACATTATCATCATCTCGTGTTCTGTAATGTCTTTAAGAAGTAAGCACCTGGTTGTACATTACTAAGTTTCAGCTCACAGGGAGCTGGTCCCAGGGGATGCTCCAGCGCAACTTTCATATATAATTTCCAACTGGAGGCAACGAGCAACATAATGACGAAACCGCTTACGGTCACTCTTGAGAACTGTCTCCCTGTTAAATGATTTGTTCGTCACGCTTCTCGTCATGCTGTCAAAGGTCTTCAAGTTCATTCTTGGTCGTCGCTCGAAAAAGTCTTCCTCGGGTGACTCTAACCGTGTGAGGTGGGGTTGTTACTGACTCGTGTAGGTACTATAGCAAAACTCATCGTACTGTGCCTCCGCAGCCAACAGCTTTCGTGCTCCTCTACAGGTGTTGTGGTGTTACCTCACCCTAGGGTCCTCTTGTGGTTTGGTCTGGTGCGCTTCAGTGACAATGGCTTAGAAAATTATTGTAATAAGTGAGAGTTCATGTGGGGGGAGAGGGATGAGGAGTAGCCAGCTGAAGGTAGCCTTCGGCAGGTAGTCAGCTGTATGTAGCTGTCTTTCGGTAGCCAGCAGTTTCGTTATAGGTAACCAGCGATCAGTAGCCAGACAACAGTCAAGAGCTGTGATCGGTAGCCAGTGGTGTAGAGAGGAGAGAGCTCTTACCCTCCACATCATAACGTGTCTGTTATGATCACGCCATGGTAGGAAAACATAAGCAGACAGAATAACATCTTCACTGTACAGAAAATATAAGCAAGTAACTTTCATGAACCTTTATCAACAACCATTATATATAAATAAGTCGCTTAATTTTTTGAATATCCGCTGTTTGATAAACAAGTGAAAATCGCGAGATTTTGTTATTACTGCGCTTCAACAACGAAGGTCTTTTAAGTGTGTAGCAAGGTTAGTAATACACTACTCCAACAATGATAAAAAAGTATAAGAAAGAATTATCTGTGTACAAGAAAATTAATGTTATTGCGTAATCTTGAGCAACTTATTGATGGTGTGGATATCGATAAGGTATCATAGGTCTGTAGTCTGGGTCCTTCCCTCCTCCAATAATAATTAATGAATCACGGATCATTAGGTAACAATCACGTCATCTAGTTTGTAATTACACCCTGAAACCCATTAACTGTGGTATATGTTCCTGTCGTGTGTATAAGATTGTGAACCATCGCCGTCACCATCTTAATGTTATCAGTAGATTGAGATTTCGTTACATTATTCTCCACCCCAAACATTCTTCCTCCCATCTCACCCTCTCCCTCTGCCTCTTCTGCGACAACTGTTGGTTCAAAGAGGCACTACCTTCTGCTGCTTAGTTCGAATCTCGGATGATTCGAAGTCACATTGTCATTTGCTTTAATCATGTATATTTAAGTTACGTTGCTGTCACGTGTTAAGAGCGAGGCGCCACTGTATAATACGGCCACTCAATGTATATTACAGGTTTATAACTTCCTTTAAAGGTAAAAATTTACTTGTACGCATATTTATGAATAATTTATTGAATCTGGATGAGTTTAATTTCGTTTTTTATCCATGGTAACTATTTCTTGTGTGTACAAGGTTAAGTATCTAAGGTAAATGTCCTTTCTAGTAACCAAGGGAAATATCCTTTCTAGTAACCAAGGTAAATGTCCTTTCTAGTAACCAAGGGAAATGTCCTTTTTAGTAACCAAGGTAAATGTCCTTTCTAGTAACCAAGGGAAATATCCTTTCTAGTAACCAAGGTGAATGTCCTTTCTAGTAACCAAGGTAAATGTCCTTTCTAGTAACCAAGGTAAATGTCCTTTCTAGTAACCAAGGTAAATGTCCTTTCTAGTAACCAAAATGGGCAGGAAATGTCCCAATAACCAAGGAAATGTCCTTCTAGTAACCAAGGTAAATGTCCTTTCTAGTAACCAAGGTAAATGTCCTTTCCTGGCAACCAAGGTAAATGTCCTTTTCTATTAACCAGGTAAATGTCCTTTCTAGTAACCAAGGTAAATGTCCTTACCGTAACCAAGAAATGTCCTTTCTAATAACCGAAACTCATCTTTCTACCAGGTAAATGTCCTTTCTAGTATCCAAGGTAAATGTCCTCTAGTATCAAAGGTAAATGTCCTTTCTAGTATCCTGGTAAAATCCTTTTAGTAAACCTTGAAAATCCTTCTAGTAACCAAGGTAATGTCCCCTAGTAACCACCAAGGTGTCCTCGCTTTCATAGTATGCTGCTTAAATGTTCTTTCTAAGTAACCAAGAAATGTCTTTAAATAACCAAGGAAATCTCTCTTTCTAGTAACCAAGGAAATGTCCTTTCTAGTTTCCAAGGAAATGTCCTATTCTAGTAACGAAAATCTCCTTTCTAGTATCAGTCTCTCTCTCGAAACAATCCCGGCGGAAACACTATGACAGGTTTACGAATGGACTCCTTCATCTGTGGGCGGTAGAACGGGGGTGACAAGGGTTCGTATCCCGATGGGCAATCTGAAGGTAAATTACATGGCAACAGCAGAGGTGACACGTAAGACCTTACATATGTGTCCTAACCCATGTATTAGGTGTCATTAGCAGTGAGAGGTGGAGGTAACTTAAAGATGAATAGAGGGAAATTGATTTTTCTTTTCCCTCTGTGTGTGGGAGGGAGGGAGGGAGTGTGTGTGTGTGTGTGTGTGTGTTGGGAGGAGGAGCGGAAGGGGTTGGAAGTGCGTTGGTATAGAAAGGGTGAGTTTTTTGTGTGTGTTTGTGTGACAGTGAGTTGAATTGTAGGTCAGAGTTGAAAGGTTACCATTTACGAGTATCAGAAAATGGTGACTGATTATGGTGGTGATGCAATGATGATATGAGATTATAGGATTAATGATGGTGATGACAACAAGAATGGTGACTGTATATATAAGTTAACCGTTAAAAATGTTTACGTTTTAACATGACTTATAAACTTAGCAAAATTAAAAATGGAGTGTAAATAAAATGTTAGGTTCTGGCCTCGTAGTTATTATCAGGAGGAAGACGACCAGGGCAGGACAGTCAATTAGTCTGGTCATGACCGGAAGTGGTTTCCATAGCCGGTGTCTTCCTCTGTTAGTCCGTCACGACCATTAACTGTTGGCTACCGTCCTCTAGTAACCCACCGTAGACCCCAATCACTGGTACCTGCCCCCCCCCTCCCCCCTCTCTCTCTCAAGTGTATAGTGAATGTTATGAGTGAGTGTCTTATGTAGTGAGGATGAGTGATAAAAGTTATTCCAATTCTTTCTTTGTCTGTCTGTCTGTCTGCTTACCAACAGTAGTACAGTATGTGTTACGGTCGGGTTTTAGTGACCAATTAATCAAGTTATTTAGGGTAATTTTCGTAACATTAAATTCCTAATCATGAAATTGATGACAGCTTATAAGTCTATATTAGAGGGTGAACTAAATTATCGATACATAGCACCTAGTCTTAATAAACTTGTAAGTCATATGTATTAATGATTTGGTACAAAATAATAAAGTTAATTATTTATGGTAAGTCAAACAAAACATTACAAGTAACAATTATCACAGAAAATAAAACATTAACACTGCAGAAATATTTACAAGTTGTACCGGCCAGATCTGCACACATTAGTTACCGAGTCGAGGAATAATTGGAAAATTTACCTTCGTTCCAGTGGTCACGGTGTCGCCTTTCCCACTGATCTAGATTCATTAACTTATTTTTGATACCGACAAATGTTCAAATGTCACCTTGGAAATGTTTGTAAGTGATGCCTTTTTTTATCACTGTTAATGCTACACTGGTTTTAACATTATTGTGTTCCTGGTTCGGAAGTGACCCTGTAATTGAGTCGGTCAGTGAGTGTAACGATACCAAGGGTGGTGGTGGTGATGATGGTGGTAGTGGTGATGGCGGTGGTGATAGTGGTGTTAGTGATGATAGTGGTGTTGGTGATGATAGTGGTGTTGGTGATGATAGTGGTGTTGGTGATGGAAGTGGTGGGGATAACAGGCACCAATAACAAGGAAGATGTACTAGATGGATTACGATGATGATAATAATAGTGATATTGATGATAACAGCTTACAAGATAGTTACTTGATGCCAGCTAGCAGATTTGTTGGCTTTACAAATGGCTAGCTTGAAGTTTAGCTAGTATGTTAATCACCTGGCTATCATGCCGATCAGGTGGCTGGTTAGTATGCTAATTAACTGGCTGGGAGGATAGTAGCCAACAGCTTGCCGTGTGTGGGGTGTCGAAGGGACCCCAGGCAGCAGAGGACGCCATCTGCATGCTAACACTCGTCACCCTGCCAGGCCAAGTGACGCAACTACCCGGCCACCGCTCACTTATAAACGTACATAACTTTATATTAATGATGATGGAGATGATGACGGTTACGTAATTGGGGAATGGGGTCACTTGACTGACAAGTAATGTACAAGTAACATAAGTGGAACAAATATATAGTAACAAAGAAGGCCATTCAACAGGAAACTTCAGCATAGTAACAATACAAAAGTATGGTTGGCAGGAAGTGAACACACTGGTTTACTACAAGTTGTTGACAATTCTTACAATGGTTGGGACCGAGGTGTTCTTATAGCGATCTGTACGTGGTCGTATGGGCTAAATGAGGTTGTAGTGTCGAACAGCAATTCGCAGACGTGGGATTTCGGGTGGGAGAAGGAGACGGTTGTTGAAGATGGTGCAGATGAGGTCATGGTGATGATCAGAGAAAACCGAGAGGGTAAGTGTGTTGAGCGCTTCTTGATATGTGGCGTAGGAGGGGGAGAGAATAATCTTGCATGCCCTCTTCTGCACTTTTTCTAAGTGTTTCCGTTGTGTGGCATTTATAGAGGAAAGCCAAGCAAGGGAAGCATGGGTGAGCTTGGGAAGTATGAATGTTAAATAAACGCTGAGGAACTCGGGCGCGGAAACTCCGAGGGACTTGAGACGACGAAAGAGGTAGAGACGAAAGCTGAAAGATTTGACCATTGCATTGACGTGTGTTTTCCAATTCAGTTTACCTATAGTGACGCCGAGGAGCTTAGTGGAGTCCACAACCTGGAGTGTGTTGGGGCCCAATGTTATGGAGGGAGGTGGGACAAGGTCGGAGGAGAGGTTGATATACATAACCATGGCTTTGTTATGGTTGTTGGTGGCCCAATTTTGGAGACTATGCGTGCGTGTGTATGTATGTGGAGGAGCGGTTGTTACGTGTGTGGATTGGCAATAGAGTTTCCAGGATGATGAGCTATGACACGCAAACACAGACAAGGAAGCTGCGTGTTCGTACAGTCTTAACTACCCGTTGCGCCACGACCCTTATGTTAAATCACCTGACCATGGATTATAACGACCTGTTAGCGACTTAACCACGGGAACGACGACCACCGCTAAGTGGTACAAGGCGACTCATTATCACCACCACTATCATCATTACCACCACCATCATTACAATCATTTACCACCAGCATTACCACCACCATCACTACCACCACCATCATCATCATTACCACCACCACCACCTCCACCACCACTACCGTCATTATCATCATCATTGTCATTATTTTCATCTCCTCACCATCACTCGTCAAGTAATAACAACAACACAATCCACAGTATTCGGTACAAATAATCTAGAATGCTAAGTTTTTCCTATTGCATTATTTTATGTCTTAACGTTTGAGATTAGTCATATTAAAAGATGAAAATTACCAAAGGATGGAATTGGTGACTTCAGACAGAACGTGTACAAGACTGGTGCTAACTGTTTGAGGCAGGAAAAGTCGACACTCAACCACGCCTTTACTGTTTAACGGTTAACTGTCCACTAAGCCACTGTCTATACCAGTTAAAAGTTTACAGTTAGCTTTCATGGGGAGAGGGAATGGGGAGGTTACTGAATGGGTGGGGATGGGGTGTAATGTGTGTGTGTGAGGGAGTGGGTGGAGGCGGAGACGGATAACGGAGTGGGTGGAGGCGGAGAGGGATAACGGAGTGAGTAAAGACATAACAGAGAGGGAGGGGAGAGATAACGGAGAGGATGGAGGAGGAGAGGGATAACGGAGTGGGTGGAGGCGGAGAGGGATAACGGAGTGGGTGGAGGCGGAGAGGGATAGGAGAGGGAGAGGAGAGATAACGGATAACGGAGGGATGGAGTAACGGAGAGGAGGCAGAGGATAACGGAGGCGGAGAGGGATAACGGAGTGGGTGGAGGCGGAGAGGGATAACGGAGTGAGTAGAGACATAACGGAGAGGGAGAGGAGAGATAACGGAGAGGATGGAGGGGAAGAGGGATAACGGAGTGGGTGGAGGCGGAGAGGGTGGAGGCGGAGAGGGATAACGGAGTGGGGTGGGAGGTTTTTTAAATCCAACAAGTCGTTGAGTATAATAATCAAACGAACTGGATATAACAACTTTATAATCCTTGTGTAGTGAGTTATGGGTGTTTCCCCCCCCTCAAGTACAACACACTTAACTGACACACTTATACTTAACCACAGTCCAGTACCACACACTTAACTGACACACTTATACTTAACCACAGTCCAGTACCACACACTTAACTGACACACGGACACACTTATACTTAATCACAGTCCAGTACCACACACTTAACTGACACACTTATACTTAACCACAGTCCAGTACCACACACTTAACTGACACACGGACACACTTATACTTAACCACAGTCCAGTACCACACACTTAACTGACACACGGACACACTTATACTTAACCACAGTCGAGTTAGGGGACTGAGGAGAGGGGTGTGATGGGGGGCTGATATTGATATTGGAGGAGTATTGTAGGTGAGGGAGGTATATTCTTAGTGAGAGGTGAGGGGGAGAGATATTTTCCAAGTGAGAGGTGAGGGAGAGGTGAGTCGGTAACCACAGACGAGTCACTCATGAGTCATTGGGAGTGTCTAAATCCCTCGATGACTCATGATAGATGTTTGTGTTGTGCGTTCTTGTTTTTTATTTGTTCGTTGTGTGTGTTTTTATTTGTGTATTGTGTTTGTAGGATTTTATTTGTTTTTTTTTTGTCTGTGTGCTTTGTGGTCATGCATTTAGTTTTGTATATGTTTTTAGTTTGTTTTTTGTAATTGTGTGTTTTTTTTGGTTTAGTGTGTTTGTACGTTGTGTTTGTTGACGTCTTTTGTGTGTTTTTGTTTGTGTTTTTAACTTCCCGATTGCATTTACAGTATTTGTTGTTGTTATTTTAGTCTGTGTAAACGTGTGATTAATGTATGAGTCTTTGTACGCGTCTGTTTTATCATCCATTCATCCGTCCGTCATCCAACACAGGTGTCGTATACTTCCTGGATGTAAACAATGTTATCTCCGGACACAAACTAGTTCACTAATCTAAAAATCAACCTTGTTACACCTGACTTCCTGTGTTATTGTTGATATTTATTCACAAGACAGCCAAAGCCAGACTGACAGACAGACAGACAGACAGACACAGACAGCCTAGGAGGAGTGTGTTTGTTGTATTTCACGTATCTTTTTATTAATTTGTTTATTTTTTTTAATGGTGATGAAATATTTGTGCTTTGTCTTCATGTACTGTGCAAAAAGGTTACAATGAACAGATTGGCTCAGGATTTATGTAGGTCCTTGTGTATATATGCTGGAGTGAGCGTGTACAGTACAGGATTGTCAATGAAAGTCAGGTTCTTACTAGGAAGACAAGTGACTAACTCAAGGTAACATATTAGAACCGTTTATCTAGGCCACTGCTCATGCACTAATACCACTCATGACGTCATCACTCACCCTGGGGCCACTGCTCATGCACTAATGCCACACATGACGTCATCACTCACCCTGGGGCCACTGCTCATGCACTAATGCCACACATGACGTCATCACTCACCCTGGGGCCACTGCTCATGCACTAATGCCACACATGACGTCATCATTCAACCTGGGGCCGCTTCTCATGTACTAGTGCCACTCATGACGTCGTCACTCACCCTGGAAGTATCGGATCTTTTTTTTTTCGGCCGGTTGGTGTATCCGGTGTTAGTACAGAAGGAAACCGGACTCTGGGAAACCTGTGATGTTTGGTAGGATCACACTGGTTAACACCCGTCTCACGTGTGTCCAGGCCAAGCAGGATTCGAACCCTTGATACACTGGTTGAGAGTTTCGTTAGTATTTTGGGTGTGAAAAAAGTCATTGATATCAGACTTTGGCTCCAGAATGTAAAGTAGAATGTTTATTTTTCTCTGTAGTTGTCCTTTAATGTTATTCTGGTCTGTATAACATTTACTGTAGGCTACTGGTGTTCTTCTGTGTGTGTGTGTGTGTGTGTGTGTCCGACGGTCCACTCAAAATCTCCCTCGTCACTGTACAGAGTTGTGGCGCCGTAGACACAGCTGTACACTTGACCGTCTATAATAACCTCCCCTTTCACGTGTTTTGTCTTTAGTTAACTCATGCCAAGGTTACCGTGGGTTAATTCCATGTTTAGTTCATCTTAATTACGTTAGGTTAACTTAGTTGATTTAATCTTCGTTTCAGTAGTTATTTTTAAGTTTTCGTGATAAAAATAATTGTCCTAGGTGTAATGCCTCGGCGATATAGTTGTTCTAAGTTATATTGTCTGGCCCGTATATATGTGTAAGGATTTGGTCTCCCTTAGAAACGCACACAGCGGGGGGGGGGGCACCAGGTAGGGCAGGAACAGGTAGACAGGTGTGCCCTGATCACCTTGACTAGATATCAACGAGCAACGGAACCCCCTGACCAGTCCTGGTCATTGAGCATCTCTCACACTGATTTATTCCATGACACTCACTCACTCACTCACTCGGAACTCATATATACTGGAATGTTTGCATTGGGGAGTTGTGGATTGTAAGTGGAATTATTGTTTATTTACACATACATATATGCACACAACTACACACATTTATATACATACACATACACAGGTAGCAAATGAATATGTATGCATGAAGAAGCAAATGTTGTGTTGCAGGCATGTACGATAATTCACCGAAACATGCTTGTACAATCAAGAGCAAAAGAGTTTGCACGCATAAGTAAGCTAAAAGAAGTTTGCACCCACAAACAAGAGTGGCTGAAAGCATGCACGCACGAGCAAGGGCTGAAGGTCAGACGGACATATGGCAAGCACTGGTACACTTATGCGCAGCAAATTCTGAATGGCACCCAGGTGCAGTCAGTCAGACGATCATGGATACGCATACGCAAGCAAGCACACACAGCTGGGTGTTGAAGAGAGCGTACACACACACACACACACACACACACACACACACGGAGTTAAGTGGTCGTACACATACAGGCAGGTTAGATGTATCCACACAAGATGCGAGAGGTCGTACACAGGGAAATCGTACAGACTGGGAAGAGGTCGTATACAAGCACGGTGTTAGAGGTCGTACACATACAGGGATGGGTAAGAGGTTGCACACACACACACACGATGATATAAGTCGTACATGCATATACACACACACACGATGATATAAGTCGTGCATGCACACACACACACACGATGATATAAGTCGTACATGCATACACACACACACACACGGGAGAGCCAGGCGACCCCCGTGTGACCTTCCCCATGTGTACCGTTATAATGGGAGGCGTCACACTCACCACCTCCCTCGCCACCTCACGCTCCGTCGCCTCCCCCCAAAACTATCTGCATTAATATAATTTTTTCCCATCCAATATCCAGGTAAGATACAGTCTCTGGGAATATTTACCGCCATTTATATATACACAGTACTTAAGTTATGTTCGAAGTTATTTGTTTTTATTTAATTTTTTGGTCCTTCTAAAAACTGGATAAAGAAAACGTTATCGAAAACTTTATCTAAGTATAGTACAGGTTTAAGTGTCGTGTATGGGGCAACTTTCGACACTATTTTGGCTTCCATTTTGTCCTGAAGCCATCGTTTAGATTTTTTTTTCAAGTTAGGGGAGGTAAGGTTAGGTTAGGTCCAGGGATAACCTTGGCTCGGTTAGATTAGGCTGGGCTGTGCTGGGTTGGCTGGGCTTGGCGATGCTAGGTTGGGCTAGGCGATGCTAGGCTAGGCTGGGGTCGTGGGTGACGCGGGTTGGGATCTTGCCAAATACAGAGGATGTTCTCATAGTTTATAAATAGCATTAAATAACAGGATGGCAGAACACCGTTGCCACACACCGTCCATCTGGCCCCAATACACAGACAGACACAGACAGACACAGACATAAAGACACTGATGCAATTATACATAAACGGGTTGGGAACATCTTAATACACAGACAGGCTGATGAAACTATTACACACACACACACACACACACACACACACACACACACACACACACAAGGAAACTTTCACTGTGATGCAATTTTTTTTTTAACCCGTCTTCTTGGTGTCCACAACTATGCTCCTAACCTGACACCCAGCAAGTGTTTCTGTGTCTTGTGAGGGTGTGTACCGTACCTGGGTTATTGTGGTGGTGCCTGTGTCTTTGAAGTACTCATGCCTCGACCAGCTGTATAATGTGGAGTGATTGTGGGTCATGGGATTTTATTTATTTATCATTCTCTGTTGAGTGCCATTATTATTATTGTTGTTACTGTTATTATTATTATTTTATTATTGGACGTAGATTTATTTACTGTTTTTAATTTTTTATCTAATTATTTTCACTAAAGTATTAATTTTTTTTAAGACTCATACATGTACGTTAAGAGGAGGGTGTAGCCACATAATGATATATACTGTATATGTCTGGGGAGAAAGTATGAAAAAATTATATAAGAGTCCTACAAGAATTATCATAATATCTTAGACAAGTGGGATGCCATATATCACTGTCTTGACTATATCTTTCATTATTATTATCATTTCCTAAACATTCACGCGGTTGATAAGATATTTATTGCATTTATATGAAGTGTGAAATATCCCAATGGAGAAAGAGACGAAGAAATTATCTATAGAAATTTAAAAGTAGGTTAAGAGATTTCAACTCGGTGAAGGTACCTATCCTGCACCTTCACTTTCCCGTTGGTGGAAGGGCGGGGCGACTCGTGCATGGTCCGGTCACCACACACACTGGTACAACTCCGTGTCTCTCCCCATTGACTCTTGTATTCCGTTCCCCCTTATTTCTTTATCATTATATATTTTTAGTTATTTTTCTCCCTTGTGTTTCCCGTTAGAGGTGAGGAGGTGATTTTTTACTATATGCTTCCTCTCTGTTTTTATCTTCCTTCTCCATTTCTCTTTGATCCACTGTCAATATTATTCAGCTTTCCTCCTCAAGTCCCTCTTAGCACAGTCCTTCATATCTCTGTCTACGCCTTCCTCTCTCCTCTCCCTCCTCCACCCACTGCACCCTCCCCGTCTTCCTTCCTCACTGCTCCACCTCCCCCACTCCTCCACCCACTGCACCACCTCCCGCCCTCTTCACTTTGCCTTCCATCTTCCTTCTATTCCATTCTAACCCCTCTTCACTGCTAGCTAACACCAGTCTCCCCTTGAAACTCCTCCTGCTATCCTCAGCTGTCCTGCCTCCATGCATCTGCTATCCTCAGCTGTCCTGCCTCCACACACCTGTCATCCTCTTCTATCCTGTCTATACACCTGCTATCCTTCTCACCTAGTCGTCCTCATACACCTGCTTGTGTTGTGCCGTCAGTCAGTGTTTCCTTACCACTGAGGAAGGAAGACAGGAGTCACACACCTGCTCAACACCTTCACATCACACACCTGTTCAACACCTTCACCCTTTTCCTCCAATTTTCATCCCAATTTATTCATTTATCTATGTGTTGTTATTCATTTGTTCTCTTCGCGCTTCCCTCTGTACCATGTGTTTGTTTGTTTTTGTCGTTTGATGTTTTGTATGTATTTATTTGATCTGACAGTCTACATTCGACTAATACTAGTAATATAAGGAGTGTTTGAGTAATATTATATGCCAGTTTTCTTATTTTGACTATGTATGTATGTATGTATGTATGTATGTATGTATGTATGTATGTATGTATGTATGTATGTATGTATAGTAAAACTGGATCACACGTTGTCAGTACCATGATATTAATGTGGCTTCTCTTCTCCTTCTGCAGAACCAACCCTTCGTCAGCATCATGGACGCCCTCATCACTGAAGTCAAGCCCATGAGAATCCCACGACCCAAGTTCTGTTGCTCTAAGTCCTTGGTGTACCCGGCAGAACCTCCCAAGGACTACCTCGACTTGGAAACAGAGATCAGTGAACTTAAGTCCCAGAAGACCGTCACATCTTCGAGTACGAATGTGGAGGAACTGGGACGGGCGTTGAAGGAGAAAGTCAAGGTGTAGGCCTGGCAGACAAGCCTACAGGGGTTGGGGGTGAGGGGGACTGTAGTTAATAGGGTAATGTTATTGTTTCCACATCCTTCCAGTGGTGATGGTTGGGGAATATTTTTTTTTTTCTGGGATGTGTCAAGCCTGATAAGTGTAGTTTACGTAAATCAATGGAGAAATGACGGAGACCCAGAGCTACACATCGATAGGAAAGGTAACCAAATAATCCTGTAGAACAAGAAAACAAATGAGGGCGGTCTAGAGTTGAGAAATTGCCTAGGAAGAATATGATCCATTGTATCTCGGCCAACACAAGGACGACCAAACACAGAAACAGGAAATAGAAAGTTCCATTAGGCGAGGACGCGGAAAATTACTGAAGAAGTTCCGGCGGTACATGAGGAACAGAGAGAGAGAGAGATTAATTTTAGCATTGAACTTTGATCTGTGAAGGCTTTAATACTACTGAATGTTTATCTCTGTATATACATGAAGTTGCTAACTGTAGGTATAGGATATAATGAATTAACACGTAAATAGAAGTCTTGTATATAAACAGCCTAATAATAATCTCTCTGGGATCGTTCATTCTTGATGTCAACACTGTATCATACACCTGGTGGGCAACACATTGTCTCATCCCACGTTACTCGGTATGTCAATTGGCTGATTGTAAACATTAAATTGGCAGCTAAAATTGAGTGCTATACAGTAATGTTGAGGCTATTTTCCTTTACAACGATTTAATAGTTCTTGCGTTAATATTTTTAATAGGAACTTTCTGTACATGTTTGATCTTAATGGCTATTATAGGCGATATAAAATTAACCATGATGTTTTATAATTATTTATATAACAAAAATAATTAAACTACGTTTAAGCATTGTAAAATACTTTAGGTATAAATATATAAGTTTTAGGTTTTAAGTACCTAGTTGTCAAAAATACTTAAATAATTGTATCTGTGTAAAACAATTAATTTTTATTTTAACTTATATTGTTTCTGGACGTTTGAAACGATGCCATTTTTTTTATTCGAGATGAATCTGAATTTTAACGCATGTAAATTTTTTTTAGACAATAGTAACGTTTTTTCTTAGTTATTAGTGCTTGAACCTTAATACAAAAAGTACAAATCTTTTGCTGTAGCTGATCAAGACGCTTGACACATTTTCATGTTTATTTCTTCTTTCGTTTCACGTTGTATAAATTATTGGAAGTGACTTCTAACAGACAAAAATGGTGACTTTGGTGTCTGTAAGGCTGACACTGGCGTCTTTGTACTGCTGACACTGGCGTCTGTGTAGTCATGACACTGGCGTCAGTAAAGCCTGACAGATTCAAGAGACGGTTGACAAATTTTTTAAACCTAACCTACTTGGGGTTTTTCGTGTTTATTTTTCACATATAATCCAGGTGAAGTTGTTTATTTTTTTGTCAAATATGTTGCGTATAATATAAAGTCACTCCATAAACTCTTTACTTAGGGGGCGGGGGAGGCCGATGAATTTCAGAATGAACACCGTGACTCCTGTTGTCTCGGTAGGGTTACCAAAATCCTTCGTCCGTTGTCATATTTTTCAAAACAAATATGTATAGATATTTTTTTGAGTGTAGTGTAGTGAACTTGTTTTTCAAATTCTTTATATTTCTGTACTGCATTACCTGCATATATGGGTGTTTTAATCTACTATGTTATATTGCAATTTATAGTATAGTATAGGACTAAACCTGTACTCCATGGTCGCTGATATGGCAAAATTTATATAATTTTGTGTAATATTTACTTGAAAAACAGACATCAAGAAGTGTATAAATTATAACCAACAATTACATACAATTATGAATCGACTGTAGTAAATGTACCAATGCAATAACGGCAGGATTTTAGAATAACCTTGTTCAAACTAAGTAAAGAATAAGTGATACTTCCATGTCCATTTACTGATAGTTTTTATTAACTAATATAGGTTTTATGTATAATAAAGTTCAAAACAACCTGAAATTTTGTGATTAAATGCAGTATTTGGAAAAAAGGGTAAGTGGGCCACTCACTCTGGTGCCAACCCTGTCAAGAGAGGCAATGTACTACTCATGCGTCTGTGTACTGAACCTATGTTAGGTTTAATTAGGTCTGTCTTGTAGTTAATAAAGGTCACTTGTACCTCACCTGACGAGCTCATACAATACCAGGTGAGCTCATCTTACGTGGATGTTGCTCTCACACAACCTAGATGTATAATCTGACAGATTTCTTTCGTGACCTCAATCTCAGAAATATTTTATACTCCAATACAAATTCGGTGAAATGTGTATAAAACTCCATTATGTATTTCTTCTGTATTTTTGAATAGTTTCTCATGTTTGGTGACTGATATAAGCCCCGGTCTATCCTAACCTATCCACTCGCAGTAGGGCCCAGTACTGATGGGTACTAGCCAATGTTCCTCCTTCCATAATGGGGAACGAGTGGATAGGTTAGGCTGAGGTTACTACTAGGACCAGGGCTCATTTTAGTTCCGAACTCCCATCCTTATTGTACCTAGACCAAAGATAATTCAACAGTTGCCGACTAGTAAATAAATGGTTGGATTCGGACTTGTAAACCTTATTCATCTCGATAAAAAATTATATAAATATTGGTATTACTCCTTTTATACTGTTTTCTTAACCTGTTCACAATACTCTGAAGTTCTGACTGAAAAAAAAAATGTTTAGCCAATTGAAAAGTCAATCATATCGACACTCTGAAACCTATAACTTTTCCTTCACAAAAATTCCCTTTTCTCTCACCCATTCACTACCTCCCGTTCCTCCCTCCCTCCTTCACCCACTCCCGTCTCTCCTCCTCCTCCCCCCTCCCTCCCTCCTCTTCCTCACCCCTTCACCACCTCACGTCCCCCTCCCTCATCCCTTCACTACGTCCTGCTCCTTCTCACTCCTTCCCTTATCTTTCTCAAACCATTCATCACCCCCTCCCGTCCCTCCTCCTCGTCCTCCCTCCTCCTGGGAAGGAGAGGGACGGGAGGTAGTGAATGGGTGAGGGAGGGAGGAGATGAAGGGATGGGGTAGGGAGAGGATGGAGAGAAAGTGAGGGAGGGAGGATGGAAGGAGGGGTGGGAGGCAGTGAAAGCATGAGGGAAGGAGGGGATGAAGGAAGAGACGGGAGTAGTGAAAGGGTGAGGGGGGAAGAGAAGGAGGAGGGACATGCGGTGGTGGCGGAGAGAGCCGGGAGGTGGTGGAGGGGCGACAGGAAAGGACATGAGGGTGGCGAGAGGTGAGGGGGGAAAGAGGAACCGGGGAGGGTGAGAAGGGTGTAAGGAAGAGAAGAGAAGGGAAAGGACTGAGGGCGTGGGGTGGGTGAAGCTATGAGGGAGGGAGGTGGCGAAGGAGCGAGGCAGGGAAGGATGGAGGGAGGAGAGGGACAAGAGGTGAGGGAGGGAGAAAGGAGGGAGGAACAAGAGGTGAGGGAGGGACGTAAGGTGGTGAAGGGGGAGTGGCGAAGAGTGGGAAGCAGTGCAAGGAGGGAGGGATGAAGGTAAGGGCGGAAGGTAGTGAAAGGGTGAGGGAGAGAAGGGATGGAGGAATGAACGATAGGTGGTGAGAGAGGGAAGTAATGAAGAGGTGAGAGAAAGAGGGGATGGTCGGAGGGGCGGGCGGTGGTGAAGGGTGAGGGGGGGGGTTGGCATGGGTTGGGTACAGAGTTGTCATCTCTCACACTAGAGTTGATGATGACAGACCTAAGGCCACAGAGACAACGGATGCAGGAAGTTGAGGGAGAAAAACAGAGACGTTGGGCGGATCCACAGAAATCGTTAACTTGAACCTATTCACAAAATGCTGCCATAAACTAAACCTCTTTGGTATAATATATCAACGAACTTTCTAAAATTTAATCAATATTTGTTTTATTTATGTCTCCGTCAGTTCAATGTTTCCTGTTGTTGTGTTTGGTGTCCTTTGTTAGGTTAACGGGTTTGGGGTAACGAGTGTTTATCATAGACTCAGGAGGCGATAGACCGTATAACGTTGACCACACAGTGTGTTGGTCTGCCTTCCAGGCGAACACCGCCTTACCCCATAACGGTGTGGTGGGAGCCTGGTCACCACCATCATAACGGCGTGGTGAAGTAGTTAATCACGTTTACTTCCAGTTCAAAGAGAACAGATGCTTTCGACCAAAAAATAATCACTAGATGGTAAACTTTGTCGTGTTGGCAAACATTTTCAAAAAATCTAATTTTGTTCAAGAGCTCAGCATACAGTAGGTATTCCTCTACACACTGATGATATGTAAAAAAAATAGTCTTTGTAATAGTTTGTCGCAATGACACTTGGAATAATTTAATTTGGTTTGCAGCACAGTAATTACTCGTCACCTGCAATTTCTCGATACTATTTTTTTTTGGGGGGGGGGTTCTTCTATTATTGTCGAGGTGGGTCCAAGGGATGGTTCGTGGGGTGATCACAGGAGATGCCAGGACAGTCTTGGAGTCACTGTGACTTCCTGGAGATTGCACGGGTTTAGTGGGGTCTCAGGGAATTCCACAGGAGTTCCAGAGGTTCTCAAGGGAGGTCTCAGGGAGCGTGCAAGAAGTATCAAGGGTCACAGAGGAGCCCAGTGGTGGTCTAAAGGGGTCCTAGCGGGTACTAATGGTAGTCGCAGGGCTGGTGGCAGGGGTCCCAGGGGCCAAGGGTGTATACCATAAGCGTTCAAGCAGGCCCCAAGGGCGGTTTCAAGAGGGTTCCACTGGAATTTCAGGTGGGAGAGGGAGGGGGAAGGGTTACAATTGGTGGTCCCAGGGAGTACCAGGTGAGTCGTCAGGGTGTCAAGGAGGCCTTAAGGCGTGAGGGTCTATGTGATTGGGGTTAAGTTAGCTTAGGTTAGGTTGGGTTAATAATAATAATAATAATAATAATAACCTCCGCCCCACCACTGTGTACCATGGACCACTTTACAGCCGCACTCCCACGTAAAACCGCCTGAGGACGCCCTGTCATCCACACGTCTCTCACACATGCACATTCTGGGAATCTTGTCCTGGATATATCTGGTCCTGAAGAACACCCTCAAGGTGAAAGGCAACTCTGTCTTCAATACTGGTGTGACATCACTGTCTGGTATAGAAATCCAGTTGTCGTGGTCCATTTTTGGTACACGGGGAGGACTGGAGTGTCATATCCACCAATGTAGATCATAACACCGTAAACAGGGCCCAACAGTATAACTTCAGACACCGTTAACAGGGCCCAACAGTATAACTTCAGACACCGTTAACAGGGCCCAACAGTATAACTTCAGACACCGTTAACAGAGTCCAACAGTATAACTTCAGACACCGTTAACAGGGCCCAACGGTATAACCTCAGACACCGTTAACAGGGCCCAACAGTATAACTTCAGACACCGTTAACAGGCTATCAATCCTCGGTTTTCTAATCCCCTAATACATCCATAACCAGGGTAGGGTGATCAAGAGCTGCTCGCTGGCTCCATTTAACGAAACTTGAATAATGAAAATACCTCTGTTGGAAAAAATAGTAACAGTCAAGTCAGGGAAGGCAGAAATTGGTGAGACTAAACACACGCGCACACGTATTGTTACGCCACCTCCGGCCCTCAGAGGAAATGATTCATTGTCTCTTTCTTCACCAATGTATTGTAAAGCCTCTTAAACCCAAAGAAATTTAAGTTTATAAACAAATATATTTTAGAGTTCTTACAGGGGCTTTATTTTGAGGTAATTTACGAATATAACGCTAAAGCAGAGCACCAGACTGGTTTAACTTTCCACCGGGTTCTATGCACGAGTTACCTTAACGAGAACCAGAGAGTTGTAGAAGTTTAGGGAAAATTCTGGTTCCATATAGGACTACTTCACAACCTGAAATACGAAGACTTTATAAGGCGGACAACACCCCCCACCCCCCTCCCTCCTACACACAAGAACGGGGGAGTATCACCACCACCTCATTGTGTACCACACCTGTCAATTATCTAAGTAACTACAGTAAATTTATGCTAAGTGTATTAAGATAGTGTGGAGGATTAAGGATTCACTTTAAATACGTCTGAGGATGTGTGTGTGTGTGTGTGTGTGAACTTATTACAGTCGATTCCATTTGCTTTCTACACTTTTATTGCACTAATCTTTTACACCATTGCCCCATCCTCTCCAACACAAAATTAATAAAATAAAGTTAACAAAAACTATATACAAATACCCGTTAATTTTCATCTCTCTCTCTCTCTCATTGACCCGCTGGTGAAAAAGTTGTACACTCATATATATAAATACTCAGTTATACATTCACTCACACACTTCCTTTCACTCTAAAAGAACGATTAATATTGATTTCTCTCCTGGCATTACATTCAGGACTACAGTGTTATATTACCATTACCTGCAGATGAGTGATATAAATAATCGTTGAGTTTTACGATGGTGATTTTAAGGTGTCTATTGTTATTTATGAGTCTATAAATAACCAAAAGATTTCAGTGTTATTATAGTGATTTAACCCCTTGAGGATAATGGTTAAAGGAATCACCACCAAGAGATTAGACTTTCTTCCTTAAAAGGTTAATTTATAGTTCATAGGTAATCTAATCATTATTGTAACAGTCGTCCTCAAAAGGTTAAAGTAACTGGCTTAACATCTTGTATTCTACCGTGTGAAGCCTGGAGGATGTTCTGACACCTACCTGATCCTGTTTATCATTACGACTGCTGATTACGATACTGTTAACATCACTATCATCACTTATTTCATCCATGAAGAAATTTGCTGGGCAGTGAAACATCTTACACGCCGTTGTCTCTGTGACAGGGAACTGTACCTCTGAAGTCCTCAGACAATGTTAACAAAACTTTCGCTATCTAACTCATGAACTGACGTAGCTTATATGTTTTAAGACCTTAATTGTTGAGCTCAATATTCTAAACCAGTGGATTGAAGACGCCCGGGAAAGTATCGTCAGTTTGTCTTTAAATGGACGCATATCAACGCTTATTATATCATTATGAGTATTACAATATAGAAGTCTTTAATGTTATCACTATTAAGAGTATCATATCATTAGCGTTAATAAATACTAATATGATCATTACTCGCAGGGAGGAGCACACAGCCAGGATGGTGTAGGATGCTGCTGGTGTTGTACCCTACCTCCTCCCCGCCCCTCAGGCCTCAAAATACAT
Organism: Homarus americanus; assembly: GCF_018991925.1. NCBI lineage: Eukaryota > Metazoa > Arthropoda > Malacostraca > Decapoda > Nephropidae > Homarus > Homarus americanus. The sequence continues at coordinate 2,687,682 of NW_024732440.1, read as the reverse complement.
CCTGGTCTCTCACGCACCCTCCCTCACCTCTCATTTACGTCATGGTCTCTCACGCACCCTCCCTCACCTCTCATACACGTCATGTGCTCTCACGTACCCTCCCTCACCTCTCATACACGTCATGGTCTCTCACGCACCCTCCCTCACCTCTCATACACGTCATGTGCTCTCACGTACCCTCCCTCACCTCTCATACACGTCATGTGCTCTCACGTACCCTCCCTCACCTCTCATACACGTCATGGTCTCTCACGCACCCTCCCTCACCTCTCATACACGCCATGGTCTCTCACGCACCTTCCCTCACCTCTCATACACGTCATGGTGTCTCACGCACCCTCCCTCACCTCTCATACACGTCATGGTCTCTCATGCACCCTCCCTCACCTCTCGTACACGTCATGTGCTCTCACCTAATTCTCAGCTATTGAGTTATTATTATTATTATCATTATTATTATTATTATTATTTCATGTTAGCTGGAGCATTGCATCTTACAGCAGTTCCCAGACAACATAAGAAACTCCCTAAGATAATCGATCAAATTACTGACCCCGAGGCGAGTTTGCTGGTCAGGGGAAGGTTCAATGGAAGCGTCAGAAGTCGACACGAATTGCCTTAAGTAACTCGCCAGAAGCTGTCAACCAACACACGAAGAATGCGCCAGAGGAGGAGGAGGAGGGGGATAAGGGGGAGGAAGAGGGGGAGAAGGAGGAGGAGGAAGAATAGGAGTAGGAGGAATAATTGTCAAATATCTCAGATACCTCTTCAGCTCCTCTATCTCGGTACTCTCCAGCTCATATTAGGACCCGAAACCAAACATGAATTATCCTAACCTAACTTATTCTACCCAAACTTAGCCTACTTAAGTCTGCACTAACCTAACTTAACCTAGCCTCCCATTAACCTAACTTAACCCAACTTAGTCTACCGTAACCTAACCTAAAATAATCTACTCTTATCCCCGAACCTAACCTCACGTGAGCCACCTCTAACCTGACCTATCTTAACCTATCTTACTTATCCCAACTTAGCTTAACTTAAACCTAATCCTATTTAATCTAACTCAAACTAACCCCAGTCCAGCAAAACCCTCGGATTTGTATGCTATTCTGGATCAGATTTTGGGTTAAATTTAATCTGGATATAATCTTATTGGAGAGAGGTACATGGTATACAGGGAGACTCGGCTGTGTGTGTGTAAGCAGTGGAGCGGCAGAATGGATATTTTTCCAGCTTAGTGTCATTAATAAGGAATGTGTGCTGCTGGGAGGAATGAAGAGCTCATTAATATGGAGCATGAAGACGGTGGGAGCGAGAACTGAGCCTTGAGGTACTCCACCACTGATGAGGAAGTGACCTGCGTGTGAACCATCCACAACACAACAACACAGGTCATTTTCTAAAGGAGGTATACATGAATGTGTGTGTGTCCTCTAATACTCATGTGTTATATATAAAGAGTTACAAGTTTTATGTAGATGGAAAATAATGTAAGAGGGCAGGAAATTCTACAGACGAGAAATGGAAGGAATGAAGGAGAAACATAATAAAGTCTACTAAATTAACTTTGTACACAGCAGGGGCACCTTGATGAAGACTGATGTGTATTACGACTAGTAGTAAGAAGAGGGGATGGTGGCCTGATGAACTGACCACCATGCAGATATTACAGTAGAAAAGAGGAAGCGAAGAGACAAACCATCTGACATAAAAGTGGGGAGAGAGTGAGGTACTGGTAATGTCATGAGGTGACTTTAGACTGTATTTTGTCGACTGGTGACAAAAAGAACTGTACCAGTCTAACGTTGATGACAATATTCTAAGTGGGAGCAACGAGCATGGTGTAAAAAATAAAAGAGCCAGCAAAAGGATGTCTCCCTTGTAATGTCAGATGGAGTGACTTCAAGGATATTGACATTAGCTACTGGTACTGTGGAAGTATGGAAGAGTTAGTGAGTGAGGAGAAACTATCGTATGAATTAAATATTATGAGCAAAAGGGGGAAGTTTGAAGAGATCGCAAAAGACGTGATGAATCTGTTGTAGGCACGGAAGAATATTTTGTTACCAGGATTGTTACCAAGGTTAAATTTTGAGCAAAGGTGGAGCTTAATAGATCGACTTTAACCTGGGCTGTGGTGGGTGTCGAAAGATCCTGAGAGATGAGAAGGGGAAGAAAGTAGAATGTAATACTTTATAGAAGATGTGAAGGATATGGTGAGTGTGGTGATGAGAGTAGATTATCGACTTTTCGGGGAAGTAGATTTACGAATTTTGGGGGAAATATTACCTAATTTTGCAAAGTAGATTATCATAGAAAACGGGATATTTGTATCATAAAAAATGGGAAATATCTACTTTCCGGGAAAGTTGGTTATCTACTTTCCCGAAAAGTAGATAAATTTTCTACTTTTCGGGAAAGTAGATTATCGACTTTTCGGGGAAGTTGAGTTTCGAATTTTGGGGGAAATATTACCTAATTTTGCGAAGTAGATTATTATAGAAAACGGGAAATTTGTATCATAAGAAATGGGAAATATCTACTTTCCGGGAAAGTTGGTTATCTACTTTCCCGAAAAGTAGATAAATTTTCTACTTTTCGGGAAAGTAGATTATCGACTTTTCGGGGAAGTAGATTTTCGAATTTTGGGGAAATATTACCTAATTTTGCGAAATTATCATAAAACGGGAAATTTGTATCATAAAAAATGGAAATATCTACTTTCCGGGAAAGTTGGTTATCTACTTTCCGAAAAGTAGATAGATTTTCTACTTTTCGGGAAAGTAGATTATCGACTTTTCGGGAAGTAGAGTTTCGAATTTTGGGGGAAATATTACCTAATTTTTCGAAGTAGATTATCATAGAAAACGGGAAATTTGTATCATAAGAAATGGGAAATATCTACTTTCCGGGAAAGTTGGTTATCTACTTTCCCGAAAAGTAGATAAATTTTCTACTTTTCGGGAAAGTAGATTATCGACTTTTCGGGGAAGTAGATTTTCGAATTTTGGGGAAATATTACCTAATTTTGCGAAGTAGATTATCATAGAAAACGGGAAATTTGTATCACAAAAAATGGGAAATATCTACTTTCCGGGAAAGTAGATTATCGACTTTTCGGGGAAGTAGATTTTCGAATTTTGGAGGAAATATTAGCTAATCTTGCGAAGTAGATTATCATAGAAAACGGGAAATTTGTATCATAAAAAATGGGAAATATCTACTTTCCGGGAAAGTTGGTTATCTACTTTCCCGAAAAGTAGATAAATTTTCTACTTTTCGGGAAAGTAGATTATCGACTTTTCGGGGGAGTAGATTTTCGAATTTTGGGGGAAATATTAGCTAATCTTGCGAAGTAGATTATCATAGAAAACGGGAAATTTGTATCACATAAAAAATGGGAAATATCTACTTTCCGGGAAAGTTGGTTATCTACTTTCGAAAAGTGAATAAATTTTCTACTTTCGGGAAAGTAGATTATCGACTTTTTCGAGAGTAGGAACGAATTTTTGGGGAAATATTACCTAATTTTGCGAAGTATATTATCATAGAAAACGGGAAATTTGTATCACAAAAAATGGGAAATATTCTACTTTTCGGGAAAGTAGATTATCGACTTTTCGGGCAAGTAGATTTTCGAATTTTGGGGGAAATATTACCTAATCTTGCGAAGTAGATTATCATAGAAAACGGGAAATTTGTATCATAAAAAATGGGAAATATCTACTTTCCGGGAAAGTTGGTTATCTACTTTCGCGAAAAGTAGATAGATTTTCTACTTTTCGGGAAAGTAGATTATCGACTTTTCGGGGAAGTAGATTTTCGAATTTTGGGGGAAATATTACCTAATTTTGCGAAGTAGATTATCATAGAAAACAGGAAATTTGTATCATAAAAAATGGGAAATATCTACTTTCCGGGAAAGTTGGTTATCTACTTTCCCGAAAAGTAGATAAATTTTCTACTTTTCGGGAAAGTAGATTATCGACTTTTCGGGGAAGTATATTTTCGAATTTTAGGGGAAATATTACCTAATTTTGCGAAGTAGATTATCATAGAAAACGGGAAATTTGTATCATAAAAAATGGGAAATATCTACTTTCCGGGAAAGTTGGTTATCTACTTTCCCGAAAAGTAGATAGATTTTCTCCTTTTCGGAAAGTAGATTATCGATTTTTCGGGGGAATAGATTTTCGAATTTTGGGGGAAATATTACCTAATTTTGCGAAGTAGATTATCATAGAAAACGGGAAATTTGTATCACAAAAAATGGGAAATATCTACTTTCGGGGAAAGTAGATTATCGACTTTCAGAGTAGATTTTCGAATTTTGGAGAAATATTAGCTAGTAGAAGTAGATTATCATAGAAAACGGGAAATTTGTATCATAAAAATGGGAAATATCTACTTTCCGGGAAAGTTGGTTATCTACTCCCGAAAAGTAGATAAATTTTCTACTTTTTCGGAAAGTAGATTATCGACTTTCGGGGGAGTAGATTTTTCGAATTTTAAAATATTAGCTATCTTGCAGAAGTAGGTGTCATAGAAACGAAAGAGAAATTTGTATCATAAAAAATGGAAGTATCTACTTTCGGGAAAGTTGGTTATCTACTTTCGAAAAGTAGATAAATTTTACTTTTCGGGATAGTAAGATTATCGACTTTTCGGGGAAGTAGATTTTCGAATTTTGGGGAAATATTACCTAATTTTGCGAAGTAGATTATTATAGAAAACGGGAAATTTGTATCATAAAAATGGGAAATATCTGCTTTCGGGAAGGTTGGTTTATCTACTTTTCGAAAAGAAATGAATAATTACTACTTTCGGGAAAGTAGATTGTACTTTCAGGGAAGTAAGTTTCATTTGGGGAAATATTACCTAATTTTTCAGTAGATTATCATAGAAAACAGGAAATTTGTATCATAAGAAATGGGAAATATCTACTTTCCGGGAAAGTTGATTTATCTACTTTCGAAAAGTAGATAAATTTTTCTACTTTCGGGAAAGTAGATTATCGACTTTTCGGGGAAGTAGATTTTTCGAATATTGAGGGAAATGTACACAATTTTGCGAAGTAGATTATCATAGAAAACAGGAGAATTTGTATCACAAAATGGGAAATATCTACTTTCCGGGAAAGTAGATTATCGGCTTTCGAGAGTAGATTTTCGAATTTTGGAGGAAATATTAGCTAATCTTGCAGAAGTAGATTATCATAGAAAACAGGAAATTTGTATCATACAAAATAGGAAATATCTACTTTCGGAAAAGTTGGTTATCTACTTTCGAAAAGTAGATAAATTACTACTACTTTTCGGGAAAGTAGATTATCGACTTTTCGGGGAGTAGATTTTCGAATTTTTGAAATATTAGCTAATCTTGCGAAGTAGATTATAGAAAACAGGAAATTTGTATCATAAAAATGGAAATATCTGCAAAGGAAGTTGGTTATCTACTTTCGAAAATTTTACTTTTCAGGAAAGTAGATTGTATCGACTTTTTTCGGGGAAGTAGATTTTTTTCGAATTTTGGGGAAATATTACCTAATTTTGCGAAGTAGATTATTATAGAAAACGGGAAATTTGTATCATAAAAAATGGGAAATATCTACTTTCCGGGAAAGTTGGATTTATCTACTTTCGAAAAATAAATAGATTTTCTACTTTTCGGAAAGTAGATTATCGGCTTTTTAAGGAAGTAGGATTTCGAAACACAGGGGAAATATTACCTAATTCATCGAAAGTAGATTTATCATAGAAAACAGAGGAAATTTGTATCATAAGAAATGGGAAATATCTACTTTCCGGGAAAGTTGGTTATCTAACCGAAAAGTAGATAAATTTACTTTTCGGGAAGAGAGAGAAATAGATTGCTTATCGACTTTTTCGGGAAGTAGATTTTCGAATTTTGATATTACCTAATTTTTGCAGAAGTAGATTATCATAGAAAACGGGAAATTTGTATCACAAAAATGGGAAATATCTACTTTCAGGGAATGATGGTTATCTACTTTCGAAAAGTAGATAAATTTTTCTACTTTTCAGGAAAGTAGATATCGACTTTCGAAGTAGATTTTTCGAATTTGAAATATTGCCTAATTTTGCAGTAGATTATCATAGAAAACGGGAAATTTGTATCACAATAAATGGGAAAAATCTACTTTCCGGGAAAGTAGATTATCGACTTTTCGGGGAGTAGATTTTCGAATTTTGGGGAATATTAGCTAATCTTGCGAAGTAGATTATCATAGAAAACAGGATATTTGTATCATAAAAATGGAAATATCTACTTTCCGGGAAAGTTGGTTATCAGCACCGAAAGTAGATAAATTTTCTACTTTTTCGGGGAAAGTAGATTATCGACTTTCGGGGAAGTAGATTTTCGAATTTTGGGGAAATATTGCCTAATTTTGCGAAGTGAATTATCATAGAAAACGGGAAATTTGTATCACAAAAATGGGGAAATATCTACTTTCCGGAAAGTAGATTATCGACTTTCGGGGGTAGATTTTAGAATTTTTGGAGGAAATATTAGCTAATCTTGCGAAGTAGATTATCATAGAAAACGGGAAATTTGTATCATAAAAATGGAAATATCTACTTTCCGGGAAAGTTGGTTATCTACTTTCGAAAAATAGATAAATTTTCACTTTTCGGGAAAGAAAGTAGATTATCGACTTTTTCGAGGGAAGTAGATTTTCGAACCCCAGGAGAAAGTATTACCTAATTTTGCGAAGTAGATTATCATAGAAAACGGGAAATTTGTATCACAAAAATGGGAAAAATCTACTTTCGGGAAAGTAGATTATCGACTTTTTCGAGAATTCTTTTTCGAATTTTGGGGAAATATTAGCAGCTAATCTTGCGAAGTAGATTGTCATAGAAACGAAATTTGTATCATAAAAATGGGAAACATCTACTTTCCGGGAAAGTTGGTTATCTACTTTCGAAAAGTAGATAAATTTCTACTTTTCGGGAAAGTAGATTATCGACTTTTTCGGGAAGTAGATTTTCGAATTTTGGGGAAATATTACCTAATTTTTGCGAAGTAGATTATTATAGAAACGGGAAATTTGTCGCAAAAATGGGAAATATCTACTTTCGGGAAAGTTGATTTATCTACTTTCGAAAGTAGATAGATTTTCTACTTTTCAGGAAAGTAGATTTATCGACTTTTCGGGGAAATGAGAGTTTCGAATTTTTGGGGAAATATTACCTAATTTTCGAAAGTAGATTATCGCAAGAAACAGGAAATTTGTATGTAGAAATGGGAAGTATCTGCTTTCCGGAAAGAAGTTGGTTATCTACTTTCGAAAAGTAGATAAATTTTCGGGAAAGTAGATTATCGACTTTTTCGGGGGTAGATTTTTCGAATTTTGAAATGTGCCTAATTTTGCAGAAGTAGATTATCATAGAAAACGGGAAATTTGTATCACAAAATGGGAAATATCTACTTTCCGGGAAAGTAGATTATCGACTTTCGGGGAAGTAGATTTTCGAATTTTGGAGGAAATATTGGCTAATCTTGCAGAGTAGATTATCGCAGAAAACAGGAAATTTGTATCATACAAAATGGGAAATATATCTACTTTCCGGAAAGTTGGTTATCTACTTTCGAAAAGTAGATAAATTTTCTACTTTTCAGGAAAGTAGATTGGCATCATTTCGGGGAGTAATTTTCGACACGGGAAATATTAGCTAATCTTGCGAAGTAGATTTATCATAGAAAACGAAATTTGTATCATAAAAAATGGAAATATCTGCTTTCCGGGAAAGTTGGTTATCTACTTTTCCCGATAAGTAGATAAATTTTCTACTTTTCGGGAAAAGTAGATTATCGACTTTTCGGAAGTAGATTTTCAATTTTGAGGGAAATATTACACAATTTTGCGAAGTAGATTATCATAGAAAACAGGAAATTTGTATCACAAAAATGGGAAATATCTACTTTCGGGAAAGTAGATTATCGACTTTCGGGGAGTAGATTTTCGAATTTTGGAGGGAAATATTGGCTAATCTTGCGAAGTAGATTATCATAGAAACAGGAAATTTGTATCATAAAAATGGGAAAATATACTACTTTCCAGGAAAGTTGGTTATCTACTTTCGAAGAAGATAAATTTTCTACTTTTCGGGAAAGTAGATTATCGACTTTTTCAGCGGGAAGTAGATTTTCGAATTTTGGGGAAATATTACCTAATTTTCCGAAGTAATTATTAGAAAACGGGAAATTTGTACATCATAAAAATGGAAATATCTACTTTCCGGGAAAGTTGGTTATCTACTTTCGAAAAGTAGATAGATTTTCTACTTTTCGGAAAGTAGATTATCGACTTTTTCGAGAAGTAGAGTTTCGAATTTTAGGGAAATATTACCTAATTCATCGAAGTAGATTATCGCAAAACGGGAAATTTGTATCATAAGAGAAATGGGAAATATCTACTTTCAGGAAAGTTGGTTATCTACTTCCCGAAAAGTAGATAATTTTCTACTTTTTCGGGAAAGTAGATTATCGACTTTTTTTCGGGGAAGTGGATTTTTCGAATTTTTGGGGAAATATTGCCTAATTTTGCGAAGTAGATTATCATAGAAAACGGGAAATTTGTATCATAAAAATGGGAAATATCTACTTTCGGGAAAGTTGGTTATCTACTTTCCCGAAAGTAGATAGATTTTTCTACTTTTCGGGAAAGTGATAGATTATCGACTTTTCGGGAAGTAGAGTTTCGAATTTTGGGGAAATATTACCTAATTTTTCGAAGTAGTTATCTCGCAGAAAACGGGAAATTTGTATCATAAGAAATGGGGAAATATCTACTTTTCGGGAAGGATTGGTTATCTACTTTCCCGAAAAAGTAGATAAATTTTCTACTTTTTTCGGGAAAGTAGATTATCGACTTTCGAGAGAGTAGATTTTCGAATTTTGAAGTATTGCCTAATTTTTGCGAAGTAGATTATCATAGAAAACGGAGAGGAGATTTGTATCACAAAATGGGAAAATATCTACTTTCCGGGAAAGTAGATTATCGACTTTCGGGGAGTAGATTTTTCGAATTTTGAGAATATTAGCTAATCTTGCGAAGTAGATTATCATGATTGTATCACAAAATGGGAAATATCTACTTTCCGGGAAAGTAGATTATCGACTTTTCGGGGGAGTAGATTTTTCGAATTTTGGAGGAAATATTTGCTAATCTTGCGGAGTACTTAGATTATCATAGAAGCAGAGGAAATTTGTATCATAAAAATGGGAAATATCTCTACTTTCGGAAAGTTTGGTTATCTACTTTCGAAATGGGCAAATATTCACTAAAGGGAAGTAGATTATCGACTTTCGAGGGGTAGATTTTTCGAATTTTGGAAATATTAGCTAATCTTGCGAAGTAAATTATCATAGAAAACGGGAAATTTGTATCATAAAAATGGGGAAATATCTACTTTCCGGGAAAGTTGGTTATCTACTTTCGAAAAGTAGATAAATTTTCTACTTTTCGGGAAAGTAGATTATCGACTTCTCGAAGGGGAAGTAGATTTTTTCGAATTTTGGGGAAATATTACCTACTTTTTGCAAAGTAGATTATCGCAAAACAGGACATTTGTATCACAAAAATGGGAAATATCTACTTTCCGGGAAAGTAGATTATCGACTTTTCGGGGAGTAGATGTTCGAATTTTGGGGAAATATTAGCTAATCTTGCGAAGTAGATTATCATAGAAAACGGAAATTTGTATCATAAAAATGGGAAATATATCTACTTTCCGGGGAAAGTTGGTTATCTACTTTCCGAAAAGTAGATAAATTTACCTACTACTTTTCGGAAAAGTAGATTATCGACTTTTCGGGAAGTAGATTTGCACAATTTTGAAATATTACCTAATTTTGCGAAGTAGATTTTTCATAGAAACAGGAAATTTGTATCACAAAAATGGGAAATATCTACTTTTCGTGAAAGTAGATTATCGACTTTTCGGGGAAGTAGATTTTCGAATTTTGGGGGAAATATTACCTAATTTTGCGAAGTAGATTATCATAGAAAACGGGAAATTTTTATCATAAAAAATGGGAAATATCTACTTTCCGGGAAAGTTGGTAATCTACTTTCCCGAGGAGTAGATAGATTTTCTACTTTTCGGGGAAGTAGATTTTCGAATTTTCGGGGAAATAGTACCTAATTTTGCGAAGTAGATTAACATAGAAAACGGGAAATTTGTATCATAAAAATGGGAAATATCTACTTTCCGGGAAAGTTGGTTATCTACTTTCCCGAAAAGTAGATAGATTTTCTACTTTTCGGGAAAGTAGATTATCGACTTTTCGGGGAAGTAGATTTTCGAATTTTGGGGAAATAATTACCTAATTTTGCGAAGTAGATTATCATAGAAAACGGGAAATTTGTATCACAAAAAATGGGAAATATCTACTTTCCGGGAATGTTGGTTATCTACTTTCTCGAAAAGTAGATAAATTTTCTACTTTTCGGGAAAGTAGATTATCGACTTTTCGGGGAAGTAGATTTTCGAATTTTGGGGAAATATTACCTAATTTTGCGAAGTAGATTATCATAGAAAACGGGAAATTTGTATCATAAAAAATGGGAAATATCTACTTTCCGGGAATGTTGGTTATCTACTTTCTCGAAAAGTAGATAGATTTTCTATTTTTCGGGAAAGTAGATTATCGACTTTTCGGGGAAGTAGAGTTTCGAATTTTGGGGGAAATATTACCTAATTTTTCGAAGTAGATTATCATAGAAAACGGGAAATTTGTATCATAAAAAATGGGAAATATCTACTTTCCGGGAAAGTTGGTTATCTACTTTCCCGAAAAGTAGATAAATTTTCTACTTTTCGGGAAAATGAATTATCATTTTTGAGAAATGAATTTTTCGAATTTGGGGGAAATAATTACCTAATTTTGCGAAGTAGATTATCATAGAAAACAGAAATTTGTATCACAAAAATAGAAATATCTACTTTCAGGAAGAGATTGGTTATCTACTTTCCCGAAAAAGTGAATAAATTTCTACTTTTCGGGAAAGTAGATTATCGACTTTTCGAGAAATGAATTTTCCAGGTACGAAATATTACCTAATTTTGCAAGTAACAATTCTCATAAAAAACCTTGATTTATATATAAAATGGGAAATATCTACTTTTTCGAGAATGTTGATTTATCTACTTTCTCTAATAAACAAACCTATTTACTAGGAAGTAGATTATCGACTTTTCGGGGAAGTAGAGTTTCGAATTTTGGGGGAAATATTACCTAATTTTTCGAAGTAGATTATCATAGAAAACGGGAAATTTGTATCATAAGAAATGGGAAATATCTACTTTCCGGGAAAGTTGGTTATCTACTTTCCCGAAAAGTAGATAAATTTTCTACTTTTCGGGAAAGTAGATTATCGACTTTTCGGGGAAGTAGATTTTCGAATTTTGGGGAAATATTACCTAATTTTGCGAAGTAGATTATCATAGCAAACGGGAAATTTGTATCACAAAAAATGGGAAATATCTACTTTCCGGGAAAGTAGATTATCGACTTTTCGGGGGAGTAGATTTTCGAATTTTGGGGGAAATATTACCTAATTTGCGAAGTAGATTATCATAGAAAACGGGAAACTTGTATCATAAAAAATGGGAAATATCTACTTTCCGGGAAAGTTGGTTATCTACTTTCCCGAAAAGTAGATAGATTTTCTACTTTTCGGGAAAGTAGATTATCGACTTTTCGGGGAAGTAGAGTTTCGAATTTTGGGGGAAATATTACCTAATTTTTCGAAGTAGATTATCATAGAAAACGGGAAATTTGTATCATAAGAAATGGGAAATATCTACTTTCCGGGAAAGTTGGTTATCTACTTTCCCGAAAAGTAGATAAATTTTCTACTTTTCGGGAAAGTAGATTATCGACTTTTCGGGGAAGTAGATTTTCGAATTTTGGGGAAATATTACCTAATTTTGCGAAGTAGATTATCATAGAAAACGGGAAATTTGTATCACAAAAAATGGGAAATATCTACTTTCCGGGAAAGTAGATTATCGACTTTTCGGGGGAGTAGATTTTCGAATTTTGGGGGAAATATTAGATAATCTTGCGAAGTAGATTATCATAGAAAACGGGAAATTTGTATCATAAAAAATGGGAAATATCTACTTTCCGGGAAAGTTGGTTATCTACTTTCCCGAAAAGTGGATAGATTTTCTACTTTTCGGGAACCTAAGCTAACCTAACCCACCCTAACCCAACCCAACCCAACCCAACCCAACCCAACCTAACCTAACCTAACCTAAACCTAACCTAACCTAACCTAAACTCTAACACTGAAAAATCAGTGTTTTGAAAAGAAATTAAGAGTTTTCTATGAAAAGAAGAAAAAATAAGTAAAATACATTGGTTTTTATCTAAAACTGATTGTTTTTCGTGAAAAGAAGTAAAACTAACTACCAGGAGTAAGGAGGGTAGAGAGAGGTGATCACTAGCGACTCCTACACTAATACTTCACGGACGTCTGAGGCTCATATCATAAAATTGGACACCATCCCTCACCTCCTCCAAGACGTTTCTAATTTTGGTAAGTGAATTAATAGCGTCTCTTGTCGCATGAATTGTGATTATGAGTTGAGAAAAAGCCTGTAATCACCATCTGTTACTTCTGAACCACCAATTGACGAGTCATGCTATTTATAGATACGACAGTCAGTCATCTCTGTGAATACCAACCTGACTAACTGACTGAATTATATAACTTGCTGGCGCTGCTCATAACCAGTTCTTGGTCTCACTGACTTGCTCTCTACACCGCAAGAGTTATTATCATAGTGTGGATCACCAAGCAACTTCTGAACACACTAACGTTTAACCCTCTTGAGTAAACGCTGATGAAGAAACGACTGACCTAAACTGCTGATCTTCCAAACGCGGATACATCAGCACCACAATACCACACCACAATACGTGTAAAGAAACACCAAGTTACATAACATTGGTGTATATACAGTAGGCGATGGGCATGAACATAGTAATTAAGTAATGAAGGCAGCAGTTCCTCACTAACAACAACAGCAGCAAAACGCCTGACGAAACCGTAAGCTACACAAACCGCTAGCCTGGCGGACCAGAAGCCTCGCCAGATGGTTCCCACTTTACGAGAAGTTTATAACGAAGAAAGTACAGCTCAACCTAACTTAACTTAGCCCTACCAACCTTAACCTAGACTACCTTAAGCAAACATAACTAAGTTTGCCTAATCTAACCTAACTTACCCCTATCATCATCTAACTTTACCTAACTTACCCGAAACATAACTTCACTAAAGCTACCCTAATATCGCCTACTTTAATGTAACCTAACCTAACTTAACTCGTGCTATTATTATGAAACTTGTGGACAAATATATACACAGTATTCTTTCTTCCTGTACCTGGAGAGTCGTGCACCTTCAGCCTATCTGATACTTAAATGGGAAGGACGAGACCAAAACTACATCTCCCTGTTAAGAGGGAGGAGTGGACAGCTTACCTCTACCACCACCACTACCATGACCTCTGACCTCACATCCTTGAATGACTCACAGGGCCGGAGGTCGATACAGGTCACGCCCACACACTTGCACGTACGCGACACCCACTCACTCTGTGTACTTAGTGATGCTTCCAGGAGGTCTTCAATTAGTAGTTGTGAATTATTATATGATGATGATGGTAATGATGATGGTAATAATGATGATGATGATGGCAAACCATGTAGGGAACGAAATGATGTACAGTAAGTTAGTCCTGAGTGTGTACGTTCATGACGACGACTTCGACAGATGTGTGATGGGAGAGAGAACTTCTGACTCATGGAGGGCATACGGTGAGGAAGCTGACTACAACCCGATAATAATCTACCACCACAACCTGATAACAACCTGACGTCACAACCTGTTAACAAGCTGACACCACAATCTGACAAGGTAAACTGACAACGATAAGTTATTAACAAGACAGTGAACCAATCCATGGGGGAAGGGGAGGAAGAGGAGGTAGGGAAGGGGAGGAAGACGAGGTAGGGAAGGGGAGGAGGAGGAGGTAGGGAAGGGGAGGAAGAGGAGGTAGGGAAGGGGAGGAAGAGGAGGTAGGGAGAAGGGGAGGAGGGGGGGGGGAAGGGGAGGTAAGAAGACGAAGAAGACTCCTCCTTATACAGAAAGATAGGAGTTTATACCTTGATCTAAATGCTTCTCATCTCTACTCCCAGGTGGATCTGATCAACGTGTCTCTATGTTGGTCTTAATGTACAGTCAACCACACAAAATGAAGAAGAATAATCAAGGTAAACTTTATGGCAACACAATAAAAGTAAAAAGTAAGTCAAAGTTTATGGAGGCTGAGACAAATTATTAAGACCATCATTGTATGTAATATTTATCCCCAGACTCATAACAGGTTAATAACAATACCTCTAAAAAGACAGGAGGTCTAAATAATGTGTATGATCATCCATGGTGTATGTGTGTGTGTATGTGTGTGTGTGTGTGTGTGTGTGTGTATGTGTGTGTGTGTGTGTGTGTGTGTGTGTGTGTGTGTGTGTGTGTGTGTGTGTGTGTATGTGTGTGTGTATGTGTGTGTGTGTGTGTGTGTGTGTGTATGTGTGTGTGTGTCGTCAGTCGTCGGTTTGAGACAGTGGTTTGTGGTGATCTTCACTGTCGCCGCTACTAACAGGTGGAGCAAGTGTCGCCATCTGGAGGTATGGTGGTAGTGGTGACGTCAGGAGGTGGTGTGAGGGTGGTGGTGGTGTTGTCAGGAGGTGATGTGAGGGTGGTGGTGACGTCGGGAGGTGGTGTGAGGGTGGTGGTGGTGTCGTCAGGAGGTGGTGTGAGGGTGGTGGTGTCGTCAGGAGGTGTGTTGGTGGAGGTCCTGTCAGGGAGGTGTGAGGGTGGTGGTGTGTCAGGAGGTGTGAGGTGTTGGTGGTGTCAGGAGGCGGTGTGGAGGGTGTTGGTGTCGTCAGGAGGCGGTGTGAGGAGTGGTGGTGTCGTCAGGAGGCGGTGTGAGGGGTGGTGGTGGTGTCAGGAGGAGGTGGAGGTGGTGTCGTCAGGAGGTGGTGTGAGGGGTATTGGTGTCGTCAGGAGGTGGTGTGAGGGTATTGGTTTCTGTCAGGAGGTGTGAGGGTGTGTCAGGAGGTGTGTTGGTGGTGTCAGGAGGAGGTGTGAGGGTGTTGGTGGTGTCAGGAGGTGATGTGAGGGTGTTGGTGCCGTCAGGAGATGATGTGATGAGGGTGGTGGTGGTGACGTTAGGAGGAGGTATGAGGATGATACTGTAGTGACGTCAGTAGGTGGTGTGGAGGTGGTGGTGACGTCAAGACCTGCGAGTAAAAGTAATCAATGGGACCAGAAGGCAAGATTACCAATCCTCGAAAACAAACACGAGAGAATTACAACAATGGAACATTCAAGAATTCCGACACCTATGCTGGTAACGTCTATTGAAAGGTATGAATAAAGACCAACGATACTTTACTTGTATGTTTACTTTTAACATAACCTTAGGAATATTATGTGGTCTTACTTACGATAGGCAATTTACTCTTCGTTAATAGATCATCTTTGTACGTCTGTGGTGAAGAGGTTTAAAGTGGATTTCTTCTTCCACTTATACAATAACTCAGGTAGTTTGTTTACGGGGATTTATAAACAAAAGTTAAACACAGTGACAGAGGAACACAAACAGTACAGCTTTAAATGTAGTGAGAAGAGATGCCTCACCCCCAGCCCGTGTAGTATTTATATATAAACACACGGTATATATAAATCAAAATTGGGTCCCAAACGAATATATTTCCACTTTTTAATATTCCTGGATGTATATTGATGTCTTATCCTCTCAACGTCACAACATACCAATACAACCACTAGATATTCTTTCATCATCTTGCACCTCTCATCATTATAATACATGCATACCTCAGGTTCATCTTTCGCATCATCATAGTTTTCTCTTGTTTATAAGTTGTCAGACACTGTCACAGTCTACAGATCCTCGAAGCTTAATAATATAACTGTAAATCTTTGATAAAACTTACCTTATATTCATATTACCATAAAACACAAAGAACAATTATAGTAAAATGAAGCGAACAGAGAGGTAATGAGTCCTCCCATTGAGTAGATTATAATCTGTTTATTAAGAACATTTTTGTAATTTACTATAGAATTTCATATCCAAACATCTATACAATCACCATGACAGAATCAAAGAGCTCTCCAGACATCATTGAAATAATGAATCTCATCAATACAAACAGTCCATTACCCGTCATCAACACAATCATAAAGACAAGGATCACTCACCTATTTAAACTAACAGTGATTCTGGCAAGTAGATTCGACTCCCATTACAGCAAAACATCTGGTGTGAATCTCCCACAGGACATCGCTACTCTTTTAGGGAAAACTCATCAAAGAAAATCGTGTACTTACTTGAAGATGATTTGATGCGAAGTGGTTTCTGGAAGGTGACTCGTCGAACACCTCCCTGAAGTGTGGCGTTGAGTTGAAGTCCTCCCGGGAGCTGGTGCGAACCCCAACCTCGTACTCGTCTGCCAAGACGTCGTAGTTCTCGTGGCAGCGTCCCGCCTGCTGGGTGTATTCATCCCTCGTGTCGTAGTCGTTCCGGTGTCGCCCAGGATGGGGTGGATCGTAGTTATAGTCGTCTCTCACTCGAGCAGGTACTGGGTCGTAATCGTCCCTGACTCGGGACGAAGTGTCGTATTCCTCTCTCCCTCTGAGTGCAGAGGACTCGTATTCTTCTCTCCCTCGTGTCGAGGGATCGTACTCGTCCCTACCTCGTGTCGAGGTATTGTAGTCGTCCCTCACTCGTGTTGAGGGATCGTACTCGTCCCTACTTCGCATCGAGGGATCGTATTCGTCCCTCCCTCGTGTTGATGGATCATACTCGTCCCTCACTAGTGGAGAGGGATCATACTCCTCTCTTCTAGATGGAGAATGGTCATAGTCATCAATCTCTCTGGACGGGGAGATATCATAGTTATCTCTCACTCTGGCCGAGGGAGAGTCATAGTCATCTATTAACCGTGAGGAGGAGTCGTAATCGTCTCTTAATCTGGACGGGGATAGGTCAAACTCGTCCCTCACCCTCGTGGAAGGCAGGAGGTCGTACTCTTCACGACCCCTGCTGTTTTGGGGCTTGGAGAAGTCGTCGTACTTTTTGGTGCGGGCGTGGGAGAGGGCCGACCTCTGCGGGTGAGCGGTAGGGGCGTGGAGGGATTTGGGCAGAGGTTTTCCGCCAGCGGCGCCGTTGAGTTCGCCAGTGTGGCTGTGGCGCCGTTGGGGCTGTGGCAGGGAGACGGACTGTTAGTGTGTACGATAGGACGAGTCTCTAGTATAATTGTGTCAAGAGTTATAGCATATGTCAAGGCTCTTACATACTGTATGTGTCAAGGCTCTCAAATTGTGTTAAATATCTCTAACAATGTGGCATGGGTCAACATGTGTCAATGTTCTGTATGTTTTATACTACAAGGCTCTAACATTGTGTGTTAAGAGATCTAACATCTAAATCAAGGTTTTAAATCATATTTCAGGGTTCTCTCGCATCAATGTATGTGTCAGGAGCTCAACATGTCAAGGCTTTGGCAGTGTTCTTTGTCCAGGTTGTAAAATATAATGAAGCTCGAACACATGTCATGTAAAAAGGCTCAAAGTTAAATTTGGCATAAAAGTTTAAAACTACGCAAGCCTCTAACATGTGTATCAAAGCTCTAGCACATGTGATGCGACTCTAACACATGTGCCAACTTTCAAAACTATGTAACAAGGCCCTAACGTGTGTGTCAAGACTCTAACATATATGGTCAGGCTCTAACATTTATGCATGTGTGTTAGGATGTAAATATGTGTCAAGAGTCTAGTATTTGTATATGTAACAAAGCTTTAATATGTGTAAAGGCTCTAACATTGTGTAACATATGTGTAAAGGCTCTATCGTATGTGTCAAAGCTCTAACACACTGTACATATATGTGTGTGTCTTTCTGTGATAAGACTGGTTACTCATTCATGTGCACTAATCATTGTTCTAGATAAAGACAAATAACAAGTGCTATACATTTATGTACAGTACCTATATGAATAAAAATTATCTCCATATTCCTGGTTTAGTAAGAAAAAAATATTGAATTGTGAAAGTTTGAAAAGTTTTGAAAATATAGTTTTAGAGGAGGGGAACACTTATGAATATATGACATAACACTATAAACAGTACATATAGGTTTTGTAATAAAGTTGAACTAAAAAATTATTCAGATTTTAAAAGAACATAATTCATGCATAATACAATCCATTTCCCTGATGTATACCTTGGTACTGGGAACTAAATCTTGCGTTTTGGGTAACAATCTCTCAGAAAATCGTTTCTGAAGTAGTTTTTGTCGCTCTGGCTGAGCGCTATGCCTTTCTTCTTGTTCTCTCTGTGAATTAAAATCTTGACTATCGATCCTACGAGCCTCCTCAGTGTCTGCCCAAGTTACCCCTTCAACAGCAGTCCCATTTTCTCTGATTACTTTGCCACTTCGTTTTCTCTCACAGCGAGCTCTGCCTCCACCACCGTCTCGCCTTGGAATCATCGCACCATTACTCATTTCCACGCCAGAATCCTCGCTGGAAGCCTTACTGATCTCACGTTTCCCGTGAGGGACATCAGGCACGCGCTGTTCTTTCAAAATCCCTTCCTCTTGACCATCATTAATAGGTGTATCATCTCCATGAATTTCCATTCGGTTGTACATGTCGATAAAGTCATCCAAATTGGAGATTTGTCCACCATAAGCATCGGTCTGTGTGATATAAAAAGTCTGGACTGTAGCAGTACATAAGGAGAATTACAGCATCAGAAGCTATCACAGGGAGGTTACCGTACTCATTGCGCAGTGTTCTCTACAGTTAGCTACTGTGCTAATTGCATTCGTGAGTAAAGTCTCTCTAAATAGGCTGCTACGGTTCTTACACGAGCGAGCCAGCCAGTGTTCAGCTCACTCACATGGAAAGTTCAAGTGCAGAGTTGCAAGACATTTTTGGCGTCACTACACAAATCCATTACATGAGTCAGGCGAGACACCGAGAGTACGGGTTGTGGGTTGTCCTCTTGCAGGGCTGTCACAGAGGACGTGGGCAGGGCAAATTCTACAGTACAAGTCTAGGCAATTATCACTCGTGTTCACGCTCAAACTGCGATATCTAACAAGTCTTTTGTATGGTCTAGATTGACAAAGGATTTCTCTAGGTGTGTCTAAATAGAGTGCAGCGTAGAAAACAAGAGAAGAGGTGGGGATTCTATGTGCGTTGGTGAGTCTACTTGACAGACCTACGACGGGAGACTCCAGTGGAATGTGATGGACGAACCCGAGTCCAGACCCTCAGAGATTCGCATGTTAATTCCCTGGCTCCGATAACGGTGTCGTGAGAACGCATCTAACTGGTTCGCTTTCTTTGGGAGTGACGAAAAAAAATTGGCGACAGTATTGATGAAAAGCAAAACTCTAAGAGTCTACTGTAAATAGATGCGTTCTCTCGTCCCGCTGTTACACTAATTAAAATCTACCTTTACGAACCTTTTGAGAATCTGGGTCGCGGATCAGGTGTGTCTAGAGAGCTGTGACGGTGGACCAGGTGTGGGCCAGGAGGAGGTAGGGTAAGTATTTGTCGTGTACCTCACAAAAATATTTACAACTCTTATAAAGATACAAGACCGACCAATGGCACACCTGAGGCTGTTAGGTGTGTGAGTGTATGGTGAAACATTCGGTGTTCTCATTACTTAAATAATCATAGAGGAAACTTAAACTACAACAGAGTGTAAGAACGGCGATCACTAATAAGGTTCCATGTACTTCAGGCAGAGATCACGTGGTGAGTCAGGTTAGGTAATGTGTGACCTGAGGCGGTGAATCACTAGTAAAAAAAAAATAATGCAGTACACAAACATCTTCATCCACATGCATATATCATTCATATATGTATTAAAAAAATACATTGTTCTTTATTTTTCAACTATAAGATCCTTCAATAAACTTATGTGGTTGTTGCAGTTAATATTAGTAACTTAGTTTGATAGGCACCTAATCCACTGTAGTTAACTATATTTATTTCTTTATTACTTATATGGTTCAAATGATCAAACTATAAACTCGATTTATATATGAGAGTTAATGTGATATGTTAGCACAGTTCAATATCATCATCTTATATCTCTAAAAAAATATAAATACAAAATACACAAAAAAAAACACTTTATTAAGTTCTTCTCGCTGCACCATCACCTTGAGATCATAATAATAATAAAAATAAAAGTCAGTAAAGCATAATATACAACACATCAAGGCAGGTCATCAGCCTCCTCCGCCTTGGTATAATTTCTATCATATAATCTTCCTTTGAGATGTCTTTTACAGCCATCTTGTTTACGGTGCCTCAGCTACCAACAGTTCTCGTGGCTGACTACCATGATTATTATCTGTGCTTTTACACTTAATTTGTGCATCTTCACTTTATTATATCAATATTCTCGACTCTTCTCTTTATCACAGAATTCTAATTTAAGTCTTTGGGGTTCAAAAGGTGGTGGGGTATTTTAAGAGGTGTAACATCTACAAATTTATTTCCGACATGACATACAGGGCTAGACTAAGCAAATGGTACAATGGAACTTCCTACAAATTAAATCTAAAAATACAATGCTGCTTTTGCCAATCTCTACAGTAATATACATAGCATGAAACACACTGTTAATGCCATGCTATAGCACAAAATTCTCTGGGAAAGTTATAGAGAGCGGGGAAAGTGCTGATTTTGTTTTCTAAATTCACTGACCAATATCAATCAATATCCCTCCAAAAAATTGCAATAACGGAACCTTGCAAGGGGTGACAAAAATAATCTTAGAAAATTCTCTGATAAAACTCAATCAGCCCATTCATGGTTTCTCAAAGATTTCAGTGACCAACAAATGCTAGTTTGTGCAAGGGAGATCAAGACGGGGTGAGCGTGAGAGACGTGGGGGGGGGAGGGAGGTGAAGGGTCGGAGAAGTGAAACATGACTCAGGTTGTGCAGAACAGCAGGTCACAGCATGCTTGTTGGTTATCACTGTTTTAGGCCAACCATTGCTGATTCCTGGTCCCTAGTTTTACATAGTGGGGGTCACCAGTACCTCCTGGGAGCACTTCAGAGGTTGTACGTACTTGTAAGATCAATAACGTGGGGGACCATCTTGACTGATAAAATAGAACGAGCTGTTTAAAGGGGTTAAATAATCCGAAAAATGACTGAGTACACCTCAGAAAAATTATGCGAAAAAGTAAACAAAATAAAATAGAAAATGAATCAATTTTGTGAAAATAAAAAGTGACAGGATATTGAAACACAGAATAACATAATATAACCAAAAACAGTGATGAATGTATCATCAATATATCACAAAAAGTTATAAGAACCTGTGTCTTACTGTGCCAATGTCTTCCCCTCTAAGACAGGACTACTGTATACTAGTGTCAATAACAAAATAATTGAAACTCCCTGAACTTTAGTGCCCAGTTAAGAGTCTGTTTGTCTGTCACTCCGACACGACCTATTACCCTTAACGAGCCGTGACCCCTTGCTAGATTACATGACACAATCGTCATTTTTAAAAAGAGTTTTCAGTTGTTAGAGTATTTGGAGTTTTCTCAGTACTGTATTTGAAATTTTTACGATAACTGAGTATTTTAAATAATATCCAATTATTACGGGACATTTGGAATTCTTAGTATTTGTAGCTTAAAACATTAAAAGTTATTGAAACATTTGGTTTCTGAAACTTAAAGAGTTCTTAAAACAGAGACATCTTATTCCGGAACAAATGTTAGTTATGGGAAAACATAACTTTTTTTTTTTACTTTTCTTAAACTTTGATTTAAAATGTTTGTCCCAAATCGATAACTAAAAAATGTTCCTGTCAATATTTTGGATATAAACTCAAATTGACTGGTAAATGAAGAGCAAAATATAATATCTTTCTAAAAAAAACAGCTTCATGAAAGTGTAAAGCAGTTATCAAACACTGATATAAAAACATGAAATTATTGTAATAATAGATGGGGGAAGTCAGTACAGATTGTTAAGTCGTGTACAAAATTTCTTAAGTGTGTCCTCAAGGTCAAGTGTATAACCTCCAGTCTCCTCTGCCAAGAGATAACTAGTGACCACCCACGAGATATCAGCCAATCACCACTGTCACTACAATTGTGAAATAGCCAATGATAGCTCAGAACTGTATCAACCAATCACCACCGTCAATACACTGTGAAATAGCCAATGATTGTGAAGCATTGTCCGACACATTTACCAATATCAATGCATACTGAAGGAAGATCCACAGAATTTTTAAATCAATTGGCTATTTGGTGTTACTGAAGAAATAATCAGGAAAAATTTGATATGAAGAAAAATTCATTAATCAGAAGACCCAAAACAGACAATCTTGTGGTCTTGCGTTCAAAAAGATATTAGAATTTATATCATAATGTTATAATACTTGAGATCAAAAGGTGTATTGTAGTGCTGTGGTTAATACTACTACTGAACTTATAATACAGCTAAGGTTAATTTTATTCTAAGGTGAATTAAGTTAATTTATAATGCTGCTGCCTGGGGTATCAGCATTGGTTGAACGTCCAATACAACAGGGGTCAGAAGTACATCATACAATAATACAATAGGAAAATGCTGAATACAGTTAAGTGTCTACATAATTTTGTCCCAAATATCCACAATACAAACTCAACAGAGAGGGTTAAAGCAGCTTATACACTAATCAGACATAAGTACACTCTCAGAGTCCTTAATCCAAAGTTCTGGTGTAGCAAGGAGAGGATAAATTCTCAGGAATGAATGAATGAATGACTTGCTTTTAAAAATTGCGAGAAATTTGGTTTAAAACTGTTAAAAAATGTTGTGATAAATTTCTCTCATGGCAGAAATTGTCATACATTGTCATACATTGTGTCTCTGTAGCAATTATGATGAAAAAACATTATTTATATCATGATGTAAACATAGGCAAGAAGCCATTAACTTGACATTAGAGAAATTTACCACAGCTCTTGGTTCATAACATCACATGACACTCGACAAAGTGGCCTCATGCATTATTTATGTGCATGAGAATTAGAGCATAAAAAAAATATCAATATACTAATGGATCATGAATGACAACAGTTGCAGACATGAGAAACAATAATGCTTATCACACTGTAGTTGCAGAAAACAAAAAAAAATCAGTGGGGTTGATTCCTAGAATTCATGGGAAGAAAAAAAATGCAAGAGATGAAGTAGTGAGATTCTTACACCACTGCACATCATCATATTAATATTTACACATAAACCAATACAGTTACATGTATTTTCAGGAACTAAATTACATACAAGAACAATATCAAGGACAGACCAATTCCTGGACCCTGAAATCGGCCGATTACGTTGTAGCATAAAAACCCCCGATGACAAAATCCGATTAGGAGGAGTAAAAAAGCTAAGAGCCTTACAAGTATAAGCTGTTTACAAGAATCTAAGTCTAAAACTGTTAACTCCAAAGGGGAAGCCTTGCAAGCACATACTGCCACACCTTAATGCGGCTTTATGGATATGACAACTGATCACCAGTATCCAAAACCGTGGGCAGGGTCATCGGGTATTGAATCGGCCGTAATGGTATCGGTCTGTCCCAAGAAACACTCACATCAAAACATGTCAAAATATCATTGGCAGTCGAGGGCAGTGTTGTTTGCTATCACATTCCCAACTCATGACGCTTCTGGTATCTCATAAATGTCACACTTTCACAAACAAGTTAAAAGGAAAAAAAGGAAGGAAAATGTCGTGTACCATCTTCAAGACATTGTTTCATTATACAGTATAAACAAACACTTCTCTACCACACCGTGTTTCTGTTGTCCTCACCTCACATCAACATGAAGTAATAGGTTACTTTGTTTTCCATGTGTTTGCCTGTTAAGACTTAGGTACAACAACAACCATAAACATCCTTCACTGTTAGCCAAAAAATTACAAATATTCTCCTCACAGAAAGGTGGACCTCACTACTCGTGTCTGTTTCAGTCATCAGCTGTACTCTCTCCTTTTTGTTACCTGTCCAGGTAACTCACAATTGGGTTGATAAACATGACTTTTGCTTTCTCTGTTTTTGTTTTATTGTTTTTGTTTTTCAAAAAACTACTTTGTCTGGCCTGGCTAACATCACCTCTCATCTTTGTTGCTGAGTCTGGCCTAATTTACCGTATTTTACTGTCTTTGAAGCAGCTACTGGCTCTATGGTGTGACCAACACCACAATGTCCTTCCTCCCACTTCATCTGATTAACAGTATCTTTCCCATCCTTATCTTCCCTGGCAGCTGACTGACCAACACACACACAGGGTAAAAGTAAACATGTCTCAGCCGCACCTGCTCCTCATATCTCAACCAAATCATTCCCTGCACGATAACAAATGAAAATTAAAATGTTAAATTATCCTAATTTCTTCCATACTATGACAAATACTTACTCGGTGGAGCACCAAGAACAATACAGATCTAGGGTCCGATACTGACTTGATAACGAGCACTTAGTCTCTTGTACAACTAACTGATATTTCCTTATTAGCACCATCCGTTCCTTTATAATGGCAAGATTGTTAGATGTATTAAATCATCTCCTCAACTTGTATCCGGGTTCATACTCTAGGAATTCTGATACCTGAAAGTTATTTTGAGTCGAAGCTTCGAGACCGGCTCGACTTACCTTTACAATGCGGATTAGTTGATTAAGTTTCAGGAATTTCTGCTATTGTGATTTAACAAAGGCTTTAGTCATTCAGCTAGTGCAAGTCTTCATTAACAGCCTTGTTGCTGAACGACCTGGCAACACCAAGTAGTGACCAGGAAGGAGGTGGCGTGTCTGTCCTGCCAACACCCAGCCTTAACACTTCACAATCTAGTTGTATTTCACTTAAACTAGACATACTTAATTACACTGTAGTTATTTTCCACTCAGGCCGTTTTGATTTCTTACATAAATGGTTGTATACCACTTGAATCACACTGCTATCTACATTGCAGTTTACTTTCCACTCTTAATAGTTTCATTAACATATGTCACAGTTGCATTCCACTTAGGCCACTCATTCGTAATTACACTACACTTGTGTCTCACTAAAACCACACTTTCTTGGTTGTACTTCAGTTGTACCTCACTTAAACCACACAGTCACAGCTAAGCCTAACTAAAGGTTGTAACACCTGGAGTAGCGGCAGGTAGCCCCTGAAGACTAACCAGGTGTAACCAGGTAAACCAATCGCTTTAACTATAGTCCAGGTGACACTAACTTAAAAGGTAAGGTAAGTCGGACGCCAGCCTCGATGCCAACTCTATAACACACCATTCTTTAAGAGAAATGTAAAAAGTGAAGAACAAAAACCTCTCTCACTACCATGTTAACAAGTCTCTCTTAAAATAGAGTATGTAGTAACAGGTAATATACATCTGAAAGTTTATAAAGAATTATATTTGATTTATCACCATCACTTAAAGAGGACCCTTGTCTGACTCCCTGCCTTATACTACTACACTAACTTGCCTAACCTTCACTACAACATCTGATTATTTCTTAGGGCTGTCAGAGGCTTTGTGCGAGAGTATAGGTAGGTAGGCCTGCTGGCAAAATAGTGCTACGGGGACCTTGGGCCATGATTCTCAAAAATTCGTAAGTTCGATTTTTCCCTGACTGAATATGTGAGGAAGCATCTGGCTCAGTCACACTAACGTAAACTACAGGAATTATTTTACCTTCAGTTATGGATAAAATCAACATACGAATTTTTGAACATCAGGTCCTGGATTGACCAAAATATTGACCCCGCAAAAGACTTTAGACTTAAGAGAGAGGTAGCAGCCGGAAGTCAAAGCGGCAATAGCAACCTCCCGGTCCGTTTGGCCACACAGCTGAAATGTGTTTTCTGGAGTAGGCAATAGGACATATGTTGCATAGTGCTGCCATTATAGTTTTGAAAGACGTTGTTTATTTTATATGTGTGTAGATTATATATATATATATATATATATATATATATATATATATATATATATATACACAAGTTCCCCGAGCTTTCGTGAATTCACATCTTCGAGGATGGTACGGCTACACAGAATATAATTACGAAAGCGTTGAAATAGTTATCAGCATATACCTAGATCATACAGAGCAGTTTACTTGCATATATATATATATATATATATATATATATATATATATATATATATATATATATATATATATATATATATATATATATATATATATATACCGATAGATAGCATAAGCGAGCTCCCTTTTCGATACCTAAAGCAAAACACTTTCTACATCTTCCAGTGCTATTTAATATAATGTACTGTACTGCACTGCACTGTACTGTAATGTGTATCTGTGACAACTGCGTCTTTATTAAAACTGGTCATCTGCAGACTATAGCGCTTTAGCTTAGTTATCCCTAGTATCTTTCAAAAGGTTTCGTTCTCTTTGAAATCTTTAGGAATAAACTTGACCAAGAAATTTTTAGGGTAACGATTGAAAAATCAGCCAACTCTTATTAGCAGATGATGAACATTGTTTGTGTTATACCACAGGAGTTATACTTTCAGTAAATAAACTCCACCTCTCCCCAGCCTAGGTAACTGAAGGGTTAACATATCACCCAGCGACTCCTGTCCACTAACGCAACATAATATTCCCATTTGCTACAGCAAGCAGGTGTTTCGTCCATAAAATAATCATTGTTAAAAAAGTACCAAGGGCAGGATCGCTGAACAATTATTTCTTAGACAGACGAAACAGATCAAACAATCTAACCTAACTTAATCTACCCCTGGAACATTAGGTGAGGTGCCGTTAGGTCAAGTTTAAACCGAGTTACCTCATCCCGTCTAAAATACAAATGGTTTCGATATCCTGAACGGAGTGCATTTTTAACAAAGTGCATCTTGCACTTTATCTAGCACCCAGCATGGTGCAATGGGTGCATGTCCTCGCTCACGAGACCACCTCAGTACCTGCTAGCGGGGAGTCCTACCCTCTCACTTCCCAGCGAGAGATTCTACAGAATGCCTCTTCACCCCCCACTGAGACTACTGATGTCTCTTCACCTCCCATTGAGAGACTCTACCACCCTATTTCCTTATTCTCGCAATATGAGACTCTCACGAGAACTTCCTAATCTACCAGTGAGAGACTAACATGCGTCTACTCGTTTCTTAATGAAATACTAACTCCTGAGTCTCTTCACCTCCCAGCGAGAGAGACTGTCATGTCTCCTCAATTCATAGGCACACTACCACGTTTCTAGTGAGAGATTTTAACATGGTCTCCTCACTTCCTGATAAAAGATTTTACTAAACATGTTTCGCGGTCCCCCACTGTCGGGCCCTACCGTGTGCCTCCTCTCCTCCCACCGTGTATCTCACATCAACTCCTAGGGAGAGAAGGTCACTCGTGTTTCATTGATCAACACAGAGATCCTGCTACGGCACACTGTCCCACTCCTCGCTATACTAAGAGACCAACTTAACATGCATCAGTACAAAAAATTACCATCTCTAACATCTCCCTATCAAGTCTCTCTCTCTTGACGCCCCCGTGGGAGATCCAAGCATGCGTCTCCTCTCTCCTCCCAACGAGAGAGATCCTACTTGATGCATCTCTCTCCATACCTCAATGAGAGAGACTACCAGATGTATCTCTTTACCTTCCAGTGAGATACCTTTCCAGGGACATCTCTTAAGACAGCACCTCGGTGTGAAGACATAGAAGGTGTGCCTGTTCTCCACCTGGCGAGAGGGACTGTCAAGAGTGTCTCTCTCCCCACATACCTTACTGGGTGACCCAACTGTCTCTCTCTCTCTCACCGTACAACTTAGTGAGAGAAGTGACTGTGTATGTCTCCTTCACTGCACACCTAAATGAGAGATCCTGGAAGTGTTTCTCTCCCTCTCTCTGTCTCCAAATCTCAGTGAGAGATCCTAGTAACTGAGTGTCTCTCGTCAGTGAGAGATCAATATAATGTGGGCCTCACCTGGCCGTGTGGGGGGCCCTACGTTCTCCTTCTCACCTTGTCCTGCACCCTGGCGGCGGTGCGGAACACGGCAGCGTCGAACTTGTCCTGGTCCTCTGGTCTTACCACCTCCCGCAGCTCCGTCAGCAGGCTCATCTGTGGAGAGGACACCTCGTTACTGCCTTAGGTCCACGTTGTCTAATTACACAGCGTCAGCAAGAACAAAAATGCAAGAGTGTAGGGCGCCTCCCCAAAACAAACTGTAAAAGATGAACGTTCGCTCGTCTTCTGCCAACATTCTTGGTTGCGTGGAAGGAAAGGGGAGAAGGTTTTACTATTATCTATGTTGGTATGATGGTCCGACCCTTAGTATGGTGCTTGGTCTGGTGAACAATCGCAGGATTTATTCACCTTATGAGACGTTGCTAATGAAATAGTTATTATTGTATGGGTGCTGCTAATGATGGCGTGTTATTGTGGGGAATGATAAGGCTCCGTGGAGGTATGTAATTAGTGGTTGTTAGTGCAGATGATTAGTCCTGTAATTTCACTGATGTTGCGAGAAAACACACACACACACACACACACACACACGTTGGTGAACTTAACACACAGACCCCCCCTCCCCACGGCAACGCCTAGCCTAGAGTGCATAGTAATTTACGTGGACTGCCTACCAGAGCTCATGGCCATCCAACCCACTTAGCGAAATTAGAACCAGAGTTTATTATGGTATATCAGAATTGGTACAGGTTTAAATATCTCTACAGGTGGGGAGGTGAGGTGAGGTGAGGTGAGGTAAGGAGTTCATACAACACTCGCCTCTCACTATTTGGGTAGCTGGTTCGCGTCCAAGGCAGTCTAGGCACATGTAGTTTTAGACTGATATAGTTGGGAGAGTGAAGGTGGTGAAGTGTAGTAACGCTCACACTGCCTCCTTGTGTACCGAATACTCAGTATACCATTTTCTCAGATACCGTAACACCTACGTGGTAATCGTCATAACCATCGACGTGAAAATCGATTACGGTATACATAAAAAAAAACGTTTACACAGTAATAATGGGGATATTTAAAGGCAGACAGACAGACAGACAGTCAGACAGACACACACACAACATATATCTTAACCTAACCACATTCAATTGAACTTAACGAACCTATCCCAATCAACCTAACTTAATCTTACCGAACCATATGTTATCTAGCCCAACCATAACTAACATAAACCAGACTAACAAAACCTAACCTAACCTAACCAACACAGGGGAGGGAAGGACTACCAACACAGGGGAGGGAAGGACTACCAACACAGGGGGAGGGAAGGGCTACCAACAGGGAGGGAAGGACTACTAACACAGGGGAGGAAAGGCTACCAACACAGGGGAGGAAGGGCTACCACAGGGGGGAGGGAAGGACTACCAACACAGGGAGGGAAGGACTACCAACACAGGGAGGGAAGGACTACCAACACAGGGGAGGGAAAAGACTACCAACACAGGGGAGGGAAGGACTACCAACACAGGGGGGAAGGGCTACCAACACAGGGGGAGGAAAGACTACCCAACACAGGGGAGGGAAGGACTACCAACACAGGGGAGGAAGGGCTACCAACACAGGGGAGGGAAGGACTACCAACACAGAGGAGGGAAGGACTACCAACACAGGGGAGGGGAAGGACTACCAACACAGGGGAGGGAAGGACTACCAACACAGGGAGGGAGGACTGCTACAACACAGAGGAGGAAGGACTACCAACACACACAGAGGAGGGAAGGACTACCAACACACAGGGAAGGAAGGACTACCACAGGAGGGAAGGGCTACCAACACAGGGGAGGGAAGGACTACCAACACAGAGGAGGGAAGGACTGCAACAGGGGAAAGGACTACAACACAGGGGAGGGAAGGACTACCAACACAGGGGAGGGAAGGACTACCAACACAGGGGAGGGAAGGACTACCAACACAGGGGAGGGAAGGACTACCAACACAGGGGAGGGAAGGACTACCAACACAGGGGAGGGAAGGACTACCAACACAGGGGAGGGAAGGACTACCAACACAATAACACAGACCCATGGAGACTGACTCACCCCTGTTCTCTTTTGTTTTGTTTTTGTGTCTTTTGTAATTTCAAGGTCGCCATCCTGCCCCCTCGCCCGGAATTCCCCCTTGGTGTTTGTAGTGGGCGTATGGGCGTAGCCGGGGGGGGAGGGAGGAGGGAGAGTGGAAGTTGGAGAGAGGGAGGAGGTTAGAGGTGGTGCAATTGGATAGAAGGGAAGGAGGCGAGGGAGTGATGTTTGGGGGTAGGAAGAGGAGGAGGAGGAAGTGGGACTTAGAGGATTGAGATCGTGTGGAGAAGAGGTTAGGTGGTAGTGGGAGGGTTAGTTGGCAGGGGATGGGGAAGGATGTGTGGGTGAAGGATGGGTGGGTGAAGGATGGTGGGTGAAGGATGGGTGGGTGAAGGATGGGTGGGTGAGGGATGGGTGGGTGAAGGATGGGTGGGTGTGGGTGGGTGAAGGATGGTGGGTGAAGGATGGGTGGTGAAGGATGGGTGGGTGAAGGATGGGTGGGTAAGGGATGGGGGTGGGTGGTGGGTATAGGATGGTGGGTATGGGATGGGTAAGGATGGGTGGGTAAGGATGGGTGAATGGGATGGATGGGTAAAGGATGGGTGGGTAAGGATGGGTGGGTATGGGATGGGTGGGTATAGGGATGGGTGGGTATAGGGATGGGTGGGTGGATGGGTGGGTATAGGATGGGTGGATGTAGGATGGATGGGTGGGTGAAGGATGGGTGGGTGAAGGATGGGTGGGTGAAGGATGTGTGGGTAAAGGATGGGTGGGTAAAGGATGGGTGGATGTAGGATGGGTGGGTGTAGGATGGGTGGGGGCTCTGAGCAGGGTGATAGGCCAGAGTGTATCGGGGACCGAGTTAAAAAAAAGTCAATATTTACACCCCAAAAGTTAACACATCTACGGCTTTTTCTTTTGTCTTTATTCAACTCTTACGATAAAGGTGAGTGAGAGAGTGAACTAAATTTCTGCTCTCACACTGTGGTTGAGAAAATGTGAGTGTGTTTCTTTCTCTCTCGCGCACAGTGCTGGGGTGGGGGGAGGGTGGGAGGGGTGGAAGGGGAGGGGTGAAGTGTGACGTATCTCTCCATCACCACACTCACTTGAGGGGCAGTACATGACAGTACCTGCTACCGAGACGTCCTCACTATTCCCCTCACACACAGACTCGGGTGTCAATTATCTGTACATCATATAACGCCATTAAGAAACAACCCGATACTTTAAACAGTAAAATATATAAGAACGTCACAATGTCCTATTTGTTAATGGCTGGGTCAGTAATGATGTTCTTGACTCCCTGGAACATAAGAGAAACATCACGTATATGACTCTCTCTCTCTCTCTCTCTCTCTCTTTCTTTTTCATACGACCGTGATCCAGACCCATCCTGGAGGGACGTCAACATACAAGGTTCTGAATATACTGGAAGAGTCTTGGGAACACGTCTTTTGAACTTCAGGTATCTTGCTGTGGACTTCCTAATACAGGGTGAAGGATGTACACTGTACAGGCAATGAGGACCTTGTGATAATAAGCTGATGGTTCCTTGCAGAGGGTAACTACAAGAGCAGTTTCTGTCACAGCTATCTACAGGGGAGCTACAGAGTGTACCAAGGGACCCCGCTGAGCATTAATAACTGGGTCATCAGAACAGCTGTCGCCTACCCCCCCCACCCTTCCTCCGTCTCTGGGTGCGTCTGCAAGTGTTTGACTCTCAATCTACCAATTCATCCCTCAATAGTCGCAACCCTGAACATGCAAATGCAGTTGATGTGATCAATACAGAAGCATAATGGTAAACTACTCCGTGCTGAGGAAACAGTATACAGTGGATCACACATGACCCCAAGCTCACGATCAAGGAGAGGTTCCTTGACCATATTCAGCTAATGCTTTACCCGAGAGTGGTGCTGAGAAGATTATTCCCTTAAAACTATCACTAATATCCTGGGTACATATTGTTCATCAAGATTTACTAGAAACTCAAATATCAGAGAATTGTACCGAGTGATATGATGATGGCTTGACAACAGAGCCAATCAATTATGACACATGTAACTTACTGACCAGACTCTGTGATGCTCTGGTGGCCTGGCTCTTACTGAGATATAGTTACTGGACAGTGAACTACCATCTAACGTTTCCAACTGTTGAATGTGTAACAAACTCCTCGGTCATGCCCTTGAATAATATGTAATGAAATATCCCGAGGGCAAGTATGTTACTGAAGAGCGTCAATGTGTTTGTAAAAAAAAATAGATCAATAACAAACTAGCTATAATTTCTTTGCATAAATTCAATTTTTGTTAATTCTCAGAAACACTACATCATCTTATAGGAACCCAACACCACGGAGTCAATTATTATGCTCGGGAAAGACCGATTTTCTGACGTGGTCCTGATGATGTTGACCGAATAAAAACAATCTCGAAGGTGACTCAAAACACCGTCTCCCCCTCCCTCCCCCAACCGCCCCCCCCAAAAAAAAACATTGTTGTCGAGTTCTCCAAATACGCACCAAAGTCTTTCTTCTCCTACAGCAATTTTCGTCGTAAAAGCAAATTTTTAGTGTCAACTGAAAGCTCTAGGAATGTAAATCTTTCTTTTTTCTCCTGTAACAAAGTATAACTGTTAACCGGGGTCTCCTGGGACGTTGTTTCCTAAAGAGCACCAAAGAGAGTATGCGAAGAGAGAAGGAACAGGTTGGACAACAAGATAACGAGTCGTTGAGTCGGAAAGGTTCCTCTGGGTTCAAATGATTGGAGCAAACATCAAGCGGATTCTTTCAACAACGACGAAATGTTCAAATTACTCTTTACCGAGACAGAGAAACAACATTCTATCCCGAGAAGAAGGACCAGTGCTTGACCTCAGCAAACAGTGTTCTGGGAATTATGCTGTGAATGAACATTAAAATCATGAAGAAGCTTTTACAGTCAACGAAGAACCTGCAACTGAAATCTGGATCACCTTGAGAGTTGGAAAGGATCACTGATTCCCCCACAACAAACATCTCGTTGAGCGCCTTGGCCTAGAGAGGTGTACTGGCTTACTGATGTTCCTATCATCTCAAACTGAAGAGGAGGAACGTAATCCTTCTGATGGACAACCTTGACAAAATATCATATCATGTCATGCTTCGGATCTCATGAACAGGTGCTGACTGACTCTTCAGAACCAGACAGTGGTAAGTCACGAGTCCTCATCAAAATTGTTTATGTAGACGAAAAAAAATGGGTTAAAATTAGTTTGAAAACTACCACATAAAATGTCTGCGAGACTTGTGATCACAACATGACTTTACGAGGTATTGAACTTAACTCTCGTCTACTGCTTAGAAGACAAGATTGGTTTCCCTCGTCAAAGGTTAATACAGTATCAAGACAACTTTGGCAGGAGAAGTTAGGCTAATTAATTTCCGGTTCTGACCTTATATCACCTTTGGTGACTAAAAGACATTACTCTCGGCTGGCTTAGAACTTTTGCTTGACACACAAAACACTAAAATACCTTTCTGTTTTTGACCTTACATGACCTCTGTACGTCACGAGGCTGACTGACTCCTTGACTATACTAGGAATAACAATGTCTTTCCATGAGATCTTATTTAACACCAAAATTCCTATCAAGGACTAAGATTATACGTCTTTTTGTTGTGAGTAACTGTACAAAAAGCCGTATTCTTTAAACCAAACAGAGGTCAAACTTTTAGGTCACCTTTTGAGTCCTGTTCCCCGGGTCACCATCTACAGAACCCCGTTAGAGTACAGATCAAACCCATGAATGAATCCCGAACCTCTTGACTGAATCCTTATCCCCTTGAGTACCCCCTTAAAATGAACCCCTAACACTTGACCACATCGCTGAGTAGAATCCAAGGGCATGATTGTGGAAGCAACCTTGAGGATTCTCCCACACACTACAAAGGCGTGGCTCCTCCTCCTCCTCCTCCTCCTCCCTCCTTCTGCCTCAGTTGGCACCACATCCTCCACCTGTCCTGGGGCGGCGGACCTGGCCTACGTGAAGTTGGTTATCTCTCTCTCTCTCCCTTGTATTTCTAAGTTTCTCTCTTCCTATCGATCAATCTCTCCCCTGTTTCGAGGATTTGGCCTCAGTGGTCTCTCTCTCTCTCTCTCTCTCTCTCTCTCTCTCTCTCTCTCTCTCTCTCTCTCTCTCTCTTTTAGTTAAACACCACAGGAGCACTTTTTATCTCCAAATTAAAATATACATCTTTCTCTTAAATCATCAACTTTACTTAAAATTTAACTACATTAAAAAAATACTTCGAACGAAAAATACTATATATTTTTACTCCTACAAAACATACTTATACTACATGGTGACTGTACAGTAGCTAAACAACTATCTGTGCAGGTGGGGGACGATATGCTCCGAAATATTACGTGTGACTAGTGACAGCCTTCATATACCAATATTTATCGTCCATGGTCTCATATTGTTTCCCACAAAGTACGCACAGATAGTTGTTTTAGCTACTGTACATAATATACTAAACTATGAAATTTGGGACTTAATTGTGTAGATTCTAAGAACCTATCAATACTTTAGCTGTAAAATAATAATTATTTTCAACGTACAGTCACCCAAAAAAGTGCTGTCGCGAACCATGAACCCCGAGATTCAGACTCTTGAATCCGAAGCATTTATGGACAGAATAATGTATCAGTGTCTACTGCTTCGGGTTCACGAGTCTGAATCTCGGGGTTCGTGGTTCACGATAGGACTTTTTTTTGGGTGACTGTACGTCTAACGTCAATAACTCCCGACTGCATTTTTAGCTGTACAAGGAACCATTATTTTCAAACATATCTTACATCAACAACATCCATTAGATTCAACTGTATCATAATTTTTATCAATATCTGTCAAACTATACCAATATTTTTCCTACGTGAGGGAAGGAGGAGGAAGGGAGGGAGGGAGGGAGGGAGGAAGACCCACTCAACACACCTCACACCTAAAAAAAGAAAAAAAAAAACTGACCTTGAACTAGACCCAGATTCACGGTCGCTTCTCTGCCGTACAACAAGTTCCGTAAATACACTGCGACGTAGCTTCCAGACGTATGAGTATACTAGACTTTATATCGCGTTACTTCTGTACAGTATTGTGCTTAGCCAAAGTGCATTACCGGTAAATACAGATTTTTCTTTTCATTATTGTTAAGTTTGATGCTCTAGACTTTTTTTTTACGACTGTTAAGTTATTTATTTATTTTTGTTATTGGGTACAGCTGAAATGACTGGGCGGCCACCACGCACAGGCAAGGATGTTCATTTACAAGGACGAAAATGAGAGCTTCCCAAAGCCCTTACACCTCTGTCTCTTTATTCTGTCTCTCTATTCTCTGTCGGTCTCTCCTGTCTCTCTCTCTCTCTCTTTGTCTCTTCTCTCCGCTTGACTCGCTCTCTTTCAGCTATTGCCAAAATCAACCAACACAGACTGAAACAAACAGAACTAATCGATACAGCCACTTACACCGAGTCTCACCAATTGACAAACACTCCATCGATAAAAATATTTCGAGAATTTGTGTCCAGTAATACTCATCCACAGGAAACGAATAACTTTTCTATATCTTAACTGCTATCACCTGAAGATTAGCCACCCCACCTTATTTCACCTGAATTAATTACTCTTAAACTACTTTGGGATTGGGTTGGGTAAAGGTAGGTTAAGTTAGCATTAGGGTGGTTAAGTTAGGTTAGCTTAGGTTAAGTTAGGGCCAGGGTGGTTAATCTTCAGGTGAAATAAGCTGTAGGGGGAGGGTAATCTTCAAGTGATTCTTCAGCTCATCGACGCTTGTAACCCAATATACTGAGAGCTTAAGTATTTTTGATTGATCTTAGTGACACGGTGAGTAGTTTACCTGGGACTGACAACACTGCATTGTGAGAGGTTGAAGACACTCGGTCATAAGTTAAGGAGATTTGTGTTTTATTTAACATTTAAGCCTCGCCAAATTCTTAGCTTTGGGATTAACTTAACCTTTTGTAGTCTAACCTAACCAAACTTTTTGTAGTCTAATCTAATCATACCTAACCTAACTTATCCCCAATCTCAACCATCCCTGACCTGACCTAGCCCTATTCTACCGTAACATAATCGAAACTTATCTTTAATATAACCTAACTTACCCCAAACCTAACCTAACCCAGATCTGATCTAACCTAAAATGATCTCAAGAATTCAATACGAATATGTGGCCCTTGTTCCGAGTCCGGGTTTGATCCGCTCAATGTCACACTTGAATTTGGCTGGTCGTAAACACCCGATTGGTTCACCCGACAGGAGGTCCCAGGAGGAGGTCGGGGAGGAGTGGGGTGTGGGGAAGGGGGAAGGAGGGGGACGGGAGGGGGACGGGGAGATACACACTGAGTGATTCCAGGACCAAGTGTGATTGATGCCGGGCCGGAGGTCGACTCGTGAATACTAAACTAAGGGACCAGTAAGGTGAGCTGAGTGGTCAGTCAGACAAGCTTAAGCTCTTAAGTGACCAGTAACGCGAGGATGAGAGACAAGAAGGTGCCATGAGGACGGACATTAAAGCAACAAACACGTCATGGTAAGCCGTAACACAAATGGTCTCTTGACCATGGAGACAGCTGCCAGCCTGGTTTATCGGGCACTCCCTTTCCCCATCTCCTCCTCCCCATCTAGATTTATCAACATCCTCACACCAACAGTACAGTGCAAAGATTGACCATAAACCCACAACTGATATACAAAAGTGACAATTACAACTCGAAAGAAACAACTGTTAGAGCGGTACTTAGCGGCCAATGTTGACCTGGCCGGACCAGACACACCCTGTCCGCCCTCGCCACCACCAACACTGTATGAGAAGCAAAAAAGACTCCTAACTACATCAGGAGAGAAATGAGGACTCCCTACTCCACCCAGGTGAGGAATGATGAAGTCCTAACTACATCAATGAGGAACAAGAACCATCTCCAAACAGGGTGTTTGAGCTGAAGGACCTACCCCGACCACATGACCACATGGCGCATCTGCAACTGTAATGAGGTAGCGGATTGATACCCAGGTATGACGCAACGGCCATCCAGACAGTGGGCGCCAACATCATGCCACAAGAATGTTTACAAGTCCAGCTCAAACATTACCAGATCTATAGTTAATCTATATGTTGACTCTTTGTTTCTTATATTTTTGTATTGAAAGCTTTTGTCAATCAAGTGACCCACTCCCCGCTTCCACCATATGTAACCTATCACCTCTGTTCATTGTATAATTTCAGCCTTCGGGCTGCCATGTTATCTTCATAAACCATTAATTATTATTATTTATTAATATTACACACACACACGCGCGCGCACGCGCGCACGCACGCACACATACACGGGAAGCAAATAATAAAATACTTTGTTGAATATCTCTGACTTAATCCCCGTGTCTTCCTCTCAGCACCAGGTGAGTATTTCCCCAGGCTGCAGACACGAGCAAGATTCGCCACACATACATTTACCAGCAGCCATTCCCCGCCGTCAACATTGATTAGCAGGAAAACTCAAGAGAGCAGCCGAGTGAGACGGCCAGTGAGATAGCAAGCAGCCGAGTGAGCGAGTGAGCAGCCGAGTGTGTTAGGGAGTTAGCGAGAAGCCGTGTGTAAACGAGTGAGGTAACGACGTGTGTGTGTGTGTGTGTGTGTGTCGTTACAGTCTTATAACATCAATTACTAACCTTGAACACGTCAGTCTGGTATGTAAACAAATACTATACAGTAATGTGTGTTTAGAGCTAAGACACGGAGGAAGATATAATAATTGTTCTTTGGTTCTGTCAGTCTTACAGCCACACTACCGTCTCTGTTGTAAGTGTTGCATACGTCAGTCAGATATGTAAACACAATACCCTGCAGGACTTTGTTGCAATAAAGAAAAAGAGAAATATTTTTATTTGTTGACTTTTATGTTTTCAGACAAATTTAACGCATGTTTGTTTAGATCCAAGACAGACAAAAACATAAGTGTATGTCTTCTTTATGTTGTTTTAATGTTGGAAGTTTGGCAAGTAAACAAGAGGAACAGTTTACAGTCATTGTTTACCTTGAGTGTTCGTGTGACTGTAATCTGGTCTGTGTTCTCTGTATGATCTACACCACAACACCGCCCACAAAAAAACTCATATTCGCTGTATCCTTGTAGCCACACTTTTGTAACCAGATGTTTTATTGGCTCCTGTTTTGTAACCCAATGTTTTGTGGTTTAAACATTATGGAACAATATCATTAGTGCTAATTATTTATCAACAATCAAATTCTTCGTAGACATTTTTTGGGTGACAAAATATTTCTCGAACAATTATTTTAACAGCGAAATATTTTGTGGTACAATTTTGCGTTAAGTTTCTTTCGTAATTACAGATCTGGAGAAAAAAGGCCTAAATGGTTACAGAAAACGTGATTATGTATGTATGTATATATTTATGTATGTATGTATGTATGTATGTATGTATGTATGTATGTATGTGTGTATGTATGTATGTACAGGGCTATGTATGTATGTCCTTGGAAAATATCTCATCATTAGCCAAATAACTAACTCTTACAAGTGGCCAGACTGAACTTAAATCAACATTCTGTGGGAATTTGCCCAGTAACCACGACCTTCCTTGGGAGGTCCGGAGCTAATATGGATGGTCCATGAGATACCATCTTGCAAAAACTAACATTACAAAAATTATATTA
This sequence comes from Homarus americanus, assembly GCF_018991925.1. NCBI lineage: Eukaryota > Metazoa > Arthropoda > Malacostraca > Decapoda > Nephropidae > Homarus > Homarus americanus. The sequence continues at coordinate 2,648,741 of NW_024732440.1, read as the reverse complement.
CGACACGGAGCTGGCAAGACCAAAACACACGTGGGAAAACTTGATCATCATGTAAATTGAGAAAAGTTTATACGAGTATTTGAAGTTTGTTGAATTCTTGCAAAAATTAGCAGATGTATGTTGAGATACGTGTGTTTGTGTAGGAGGACGACATCTGACGGCCACTAGAGGTTAATAAAAACTTACTTCTCGTGGAAAATAAAAAGTGTTGTAAAAGTGATTTTTTCCCTCACATTTGCCGGATTTTTTAAAGTTTGTTCCAGTTCTGCCAATTTGTGTCCGAATTTGACATCGTTGCTATATTTTGAGTAATTCGCCGAGTCGGGCGTCTTCAGGCATAAAAATGTGTCTCCTTAACCTAACACGTAACCAAACCTAACACACTAAAGCTAAATGGAAGTTGTGTTAGGTTAGGTTAATACAGTAAATCCCTCCTTAACAATTCTTTATAATTTTCCAGGTAATCTACATCTCACCGCCTAATACACTTTTTTATTAGCGAAGGGAAGAGGAGTGTGTGTGTACGTGCGTGAGTCAGCAGGTACACACACACACACACACACACACACACACACACACACGAGTAAGCCGGTACACCTACACCCACATAAACACAGAATCTCGTTGGTGAAAAACTCGTCTCGGAAAGCATTTAACGACAGCACTAAACACTTCTCATCTACAGCGACTCTCTGGGGATAAGGGTGAAGGGTAAGGGGGTAAGTATGGGGGTGGGAATAGGGGTGGGGAGAATACGGGTTGAGTGGGGTTTGGTGGAGTTAGGTGGGGGTTTGGTGGGTTGGGAGTGGGGTTTGGTGGGTTGGGGTGGGTTTGGTGGAGTGAGGGGTGGTGGTAGGTGGGTGAGGGTGGAGGTAGGTGGGTAGGGGTGGTGGTAGGTGGGTAGTGGGAGGGGGTGCGTCTTTCATCCTAGACCGTAAATTAGTGTCTGGCTTGTAGAGAATACAGAGCAAATATTTACCAGAGGCCTCCATCTTTGGCTATGGTTAGTCAGCAATATGAACATATTCACGACTCACTGACTGACTTACGTACTTTACATAAATTGGGATTTAGTTTTAGCACCTCTAATATTTTTTCCCCGAGTCATTAACTGATTTGCAGACAGTCCCCCCCCACTCTTCACCCACCCTAGGTAACAGACCCATCCTCACACTGGTGCACTAAATTGGTGCTGTACTAGACATGATCTCATGAAAACCCATACAGCGTTTGTAAAACTCTCACCAGTAAATTAGTTCTCCAGGTGGGGAAAAGAATGGCAGTAGAAGGGACAACAACCTTCTCCCGCATGATGCTACTGTTGAGAGAGAGAGAGATATCAAATTCTCACGAGTCCGTCACAGTCTTCACAAACACATCAGAAACTATTATTGGGGGAATAAACACAACTGCACTGTATATGTAACGTGAGCCAAGAATGTAAAGGTAAATGAACTCCAGTGAAAAAATACCTGCAGTTGATAATGGAAGTTTGTATCTAATTTTGTGGGCCATAGCTTTTCTTAGGTCATGAGGTCAGGGTACAAGGTCAAGATTTGTTGAATTTGGTTGAGTTAGAAGTTCTAGTTGCTGAGATTGTTACTAAGCGCCAGGTAACCATCCAGGTAACACAAAGACCACACATGAGCAACACGAGGCAGCTGTTGAGGGAGGGCGTAGAGGGAGGGCGTGGATGAAGGGCGTGGAGGGAGGCTGTCCAGGATGTGGGAGGTGTGGAGGCTGCCGGCCACGCCCACACCCCCGCCACACCAGGAAAAAACCAAGGCAGGAGCTTTCATCACCAGAGAGCCGACCAGCCTCGCTCCCCGACAGAACCTGCCGGCCCGGGGTAACTTCAGGATCACTCCCAGGGCGACTGTAGCGACGCCTCCACGGGATCCTATGACCAGCAGATGATGCCAGTTATGATAATTCCACCAACACGATTCTTTGAACACCATAAGCGATTTTTTTCCCTTTCTCCTAACTCGGGAACTTTGAGAATACATTTAATCTTCGTTTTTCTTTAACTACAGTAAGGGGGAACTTGTACGTTTTTTTTTTACCCAAGATTCGTCTGTTATTTTTCTTAACCTTGAATTTTTGAGAATCTTAAGGGTGCTATAACACAGTGTTTTTCAAACTTTTTTTACTGCGACCCACAGCCAGAACAACAATTTGAATTACGACCCATTAAACCTAAGTGTAATGATATGAAATGAGTAAATCAAAGACAAACACTGCTCTCCTTGCAGTCGCTTCCTAGACTGTGGAGTGTACATTACAATAACCAAGCCTAAATTATGGTGCATTTATTTTTATTTTCTTATTTATTTTCGCGACCCAATTTATTTATTTCGCCCACTGAAGGGTCGGGACCCAAAGTTTGAAAACCCCTGTATAACACTATCTAGGATGAGTAATATCCTACGCAGATTCTGAACATAACCGACCTTAACTTAACCGAGTGTATATTACACAGTACCTAACCTAACCTACAAAGACCTAACCTAATCTTACCTAACCTAAACCGAAATTATCCTAGCTTAAACTATCCGGGACATTTCTTAACCTACCCATAACCTAACCACCCAAAATGTAACCCCTTTCCTTTCCCCACCTCTTCCCCGTTTCCTTCCTCCTCCTCTCCTTCCTCCTCCTCTCCTTCCTCCACCTCTTCCTCCTCCTCTTCCTGATGTTCAACGCTGTGTTAAATCTTCATATACCCTCCTACATCCACCAAGATATAGGAGCGCTTTCTCGAAATATTTTAAGACGTTTTCATTCATCCAAGAACTTCCACCTCTCTCAAGTCGTATATTTCCATCTCCAGTGTCATCCTGCCCAGGTGCTACAACACTCGCTCATTCACTTGGACTCACCCACCCTTCTATCCTGACTCACTGTACACGCTCATTTTATTCATTCGTTCTACTCACTTAATTTTCTCACTGACTTCACTCACTCTCTTAAACTTCTCATTAATTCACTTTACTCACTCACTTTATTTTACTCATTCACTCGTTTACGCTTACTTACAAAACACTTATCACGGATTTCCCTATACTGATGTGAAAAACAAACAACAACAACAACAACAACAACAACAACAGGCAAAGGTTGAGTACACGATATATATTCATGGCGTTAACACATTCTTCTTGCTATGCTCTTTAGTGAGGGCGTTTATAGCGGCCTCACGTCTTCTACAAGCAGTCCTCTAGCTCTCCTTACACCACCAGTTAGATCACAAGAGGCTGGTAGGTCTTTACAGTTCCTCTTACATAGTTTGCGTCTCTCTCTCTCTCTCTCTCTCTCTCTCTCTCTCTCTCTCTCTCTCTCTCTCTCCACAGTATTCCGTCAAGATGCTCACATAATTTAGATTTTTATCGCCATATACGTATCTCGTGCTCAGATAACACAAGACACCGCTCTCCTACACGCACCAACGACACCCACTCGCCCTCCTTGCTGTGCACACACTCTTAGACACCTCCTCTTACCAGTGCACATTTATAGACACCCCTCTTACCTGTGCACATACTCAGACACACCTAGTACCTGTGCACACTTATAGACACCCCTCTTACCTGTGCACATTTATAGACACCCCTCTTACCTGTGCACACACTCATAGACCTCTCTCAAACATCTCTTCCTCCAAGTCCTTCGCCTAAACACCTCTCCCCCCCCCTCCTTCTCCTCCTCCTCCTCCATCTGTCTCCAAACAGGTCTTCTTAAACACCCAGAGTAAGCTAGACTTGGTACGCTACACACACACAATGATATTACTAGCATCCAGCGATAGCCACGCCCATCCATGTCCACACGCCCCCCCGACAACACGTAGCAATAGCCACGCCCCAAGCAACACACGGCCACGCCCACACCCCAAGTAACACACGGCCACGCCCACACCACCACCACCACGCCCACTAGCAGCTGCTGGTGTGGGTCTTGCTCTCTTCCTTCACCTTAATTCACATTTACCTTGCGCCTCTCACCCTTCTCCTCCTTCCTCCTCCATCTTCCAATTTTTCGCCTCTTAGTCTTCCTCTCCTTCCTGCATCCTCTCCAACTCTTCCTCTACTTCCTCTTGCTGTCGTTCTGCCTTTTCTCCTTTCTCTCTTCTTATCCTCCTATTTTCTCTTGTTTCTCCGTCTACTCTTCTTCCTCTTACACCTTCGCTTTAATTTTCCTCCTCCTCTCTCGTGTCCTAAATTTCCTCCTCTTTTAGTCATTTTTGTTTCTCATTCCTCCTCTTTCTTATCCTCCTCTCTTCCTCTCTCTTATCCTCCTCTCTTCCTCATTCTCATCCTCCTCTCTTCCTCTCTCTTATCCTCCTCTCTTCCTCATTCTTATCCTCCTCTCTTCCTCATTCTTATCCTCCTCTCTTCCTCATTCTTATCCTCCTCTCTTCCTCATTCTTATCCTCCTCTCTTCCTCATTTTTATCCTCCTCTCTTCCTCATTCTTGTCCTCCTCTCTTCCTCATTCTTATCCTCCTCTCTTCCTCATTCTTATCCTCCTCTCTTCCTCATTCTTCCCCTCCTTCCTCTTCCACTCATACTAAATGACGTAGGATGATTCTTTCAGGTTTACTGGGACTCTTCTATCACAGTCAGCCATATGTCTTTTACACGCTCCATGACTTTTATACCCCAGTCAGCCATATGTCTAACATGCCAGTCAGCCATATGTCTTTCACGCGCTAGTTAGCCATATATCTTTCACACGCCAGTCAGCCATATGTCTAACATGCCAGTCAGCCATATGTCTTTCACACGCCAGTCAGCCATATATCTTTCACACGCCAGTCAGCCATATGTCTTTTAAACCTCATTAGCACTCGATTCCCTTTCAATTATGTCTCATTAGAATTGGGTTGTACAGGGTGACTCAAAAGTTGCAATGTGTTGATTTTTTCTCATATAACTATATTTATCTGAGTAAGTATTTAAAGGACTATGTTATATATAGTAGGTAAAAAAAATGAATCTGCACTGCAACTTTTGAATCACCCTGTTTTATAGAATTGGGTTGTATAAGTATGACTCAAGAGGATGTGGTTAGGTTAGGTTAAATGGTTGGTGCTCGTTCGTCTTGGTTGTTCGTCTCGGTGTCAACTTGATTGGTATAAACAGCTGTAGGTGTATAGAAAAACAAATGCACGTGTATGTATGTATGTATGTATGTATGTATGTATGTATGTATGTATGTAAGTATGTATGTATGTATGAGGGTGTGTGTTTATACAAGGGTGTTTGGAGCCGTATACACCAATATTTTCATGTATATGTATTTGATCATAACACACACACCCCCACCTGGCTTATATTACGCTACACACCACAATACCAGCAGACAACAGCGGCCGGGGACACACAACAAACACTAGTAACATGACCTGACCAAAGCCCCGAGTCTCACGTATATCTTGATGCTTTCCTGTGTGGCGAGGACTGACACACACACACACACACACACACACACACACACACACACACACACACATAAATAGAGATCTGTTCTTTTACTTCGTTACTCGGAATATGTTATCATCGTACTAGTAGTTGATATTCAGTCCTCACGCCGAGCCACGCCCGAGACATAACGTACACAACCTAGATCCGCTTCCCACGACCTTGACAAACACGCCCGTGCGCGCCCACAGCCACGCCCACTTCGTCATGAGTGTAACAAACCATATCTTCCTTCCCCCAAAGAGCAACGTCTACCTTCTCACTCTTCTTCCCTAGAGCCACGCCCCCCCCCCCTCTCTCATTCAAGAGCCACGCCCAACTCCTCCCTTCTGCCTTGGTATCCACCCCACCATCTCGTTAGAGCCACCGGCCCTATCCAGCATCCCTATGGCCATACCCTTCCATCCCCCTCACGACACTGGCCACAGCTCTCATTGTCCACATTCTTTAGCTAGAGTCACAACCATTCTCCTCCCTCACGACTATGACCGTAAACCCCCGGTGAACACACACATCCATCCCCGCCTCCATGCCCTGAGGATGCCCCGCCCCGCCCCGCCCCGCCCACCTGGGACATACTGTATATATCCAGGTGTCCCACACCAGGACACACTCCTCCACCCACGACATAACCTCAACCATGAAGCTGGTAAGGCACTGTAAAGTTTGTGTAAATAATAAACTGAATTTGTTATATATATGTTATCTGTTGTATGTGTATAGAAAACTACCATATTATTGAAGTTTGCCTCTAATTATGCAACATGACTGAATATACTGTATATTGTTTCTAGATTATACATGCACCTGACACTGGTCTTGTGGTATTTCTTCCAACTATATATATAAAATATCAACACACAAGGACCACCACAGTCACCTTCCACACCCATACCATCTGTTAGATCTCACACACTCAGCAGCTGATCCGCACGTCTCGCCTCCCTCTCCCTGGAACAGCTGGCTCTGCTGCTGTGCTTGTGTTTCGTCAGCTGGTGTGCCGGCCAGCTGGTGTATTCAGCCCTGCCCTACCCGCTGCTGAAGACTACTGCCGTCCTCCACAAGACCCAGGCCGTAGCTCTTACTGATGAGGACAAGATCTCCACCACCCAGGTAGTGTGTGTGTGTGTGTGTGTGTGTGTGTGTGTGTGTGTGTGTGTGTGTGTGTGTGTGTGTGTGTGTGTGTGTGTGTGTGTGTGTGTGTGTGTGTGTGTGTGTGTGTGTGTGTGTGTGTCCTTCATTTGGTCTTAGATGAACCTAAATATTCGGTATTTATAAATGTGAAAAAAGTTAGGTACCTTTCATATACAATAATTCCATCATAATTCCTGCATAACACCTGTGTATCACCTGCATAACACCTTCACAACTACCAAAGAGCTACATAACACCTTAACACACATAAAAAACGTGTCATTCTCTCTCCCTCACAGGTGTTCACTGGCCATGTACCCTACGTGGCTCCAGTATCACTCCGCTATAGGTTACCTGTGGTCTACCCCCATTACGTCGTGCACACCTAGTAGATTAACACTACGCACCTGGTAAACCAACACTGCACACCTGTCTAACGATCATGAGTACACCGAACCTAATCAATATTAAAAGTGACGAGAACTGTTTTTCACCGTAATTAATATTCACGAGAAGACTAACAAACAAACCACTTCCACCAAAATTAAGTCATGGGAAGAAATGAATCATCATCGTCAACATTGGCCAATGAATGCAGACATGTCTTGCTGATTGGTTAATAAACGAGAATCCTACGATGCTGATTGGTTGAGACATGTAAACCCGTGTTGCTGATTGACCAGTGGAAGGAGACATATTTGCTAACATATCTCCATAACAGATCTTACACCACTAAGCTTTGTTTTTAGCTCACTCCATTAAATTAACTCTCCTACACTCTTGTTTATTCTACCTAAGTGTTTTTATTCATTAAATTGTATTCATATGATTGTTTAGTATTTTATTGTCCTGTTTTATACATTGATTCATATGACGTTCTAACTTGAAGACAAGAAACGTGCAGAGAGAGAGAGAGAGAGAGAGAGAGAGAGAGAGAGAGAGAGAGAGAGAGAGAGAGAGAGAGAGAGAGAATGTGTGTTGTAGGATCTTCAGGTGTAAAAATAACTCACTCCTGCACACCTATTCCACTTTGGAGATTGGAGCGATTGGGTCCTGTCTGTCTGTCTGTCTGTCTGTCATCACCGTAACTACTTAATGGGCTACACAATAAGATCATATCATCGTCCTGGGGCCTCCCTCTGACAGTGACGATGACGACAACTACGATAACGATAACTACGACATAATAATGACGATGACAACAGCGTGAAACACACACACACACAGACACACACACTTCAAGGACCACCTCTAAGGGCGACCACTTTTTTCAACGATACTCTCGAGTCTTATGGTTGATATTAATATATATATAAATATTTAAGCTAAAGAAAAACAAACTGAAACGCCCAACCATATTTTTTTTCAACTAAATTGTAAACTTTCAAAGGTCTGACGTCACAGTTCTTATCAGGAGGATGGTGTGACGTCAGTGGAGGTATGAGATAACAATGTATGTATTTACTCCCCAGATGTTACAGGTATTTGTGGTAATAAAACGACGGCTGGGAAGGGTGGATGAACACCTTGGTCAAGTGCAATCTAACCTTACTTAACCCTTCCCATCTACCCTGCCACTGCCTACCCTGCCACTAACCCTATACACTGCCACTATCCCCTTTTCAGCCACTACCCCGTATCCTACCACTATACATCTACCCTGCCACTACCCATCTACCCTGCCACTTCCTCACCTTGTCGGGAGAGTTGAGGAGGTCCCTGGTGGTGATGAGAAGGTGTTCTACGGGTATCCTGCCGGCGGCGTAGTCACTCACCACCTCTTTCAGCCTAGCGTGGTGGGTTCGTGTTAGCACCCTCTGAGATTTCTCATCGATCATCGCCAGCGTCGCCTCCATGTTCTCCGCCGAGGTCTCTCCGCTGTAGACAGAAACAAGGTCGTCAATGTTTGGTGAATTACGTCTGTCTGTGTCTGTCTGTCTGTGTCTGTCTGTCTGTCACTAGGGTTAATACTACGAAGACTGTCACTACTACTTTTTTCCAACGTAACGTTCAACCTCCCCTTATAGCCACACCTTCGCCACCATTTTATTACCTTTTACTACTACTATTAACTAGGCCTAATACTACAAATATGCCTACTACTACCACTATTACTACGACCACTACTACCACTATTACTACGACCACCACCACAACTACTACTACATTTCTCCTACACCAATTCGATATTAATCATACATATCATTTCTTCCCCGACCAGACAGTAGAGAGATGAAGGACTTATTTTACACTAATGAACGACTCTTAGGTTAATCTATTACAAGACGTATTTACTATCTCGCAAGTAACACAGAAAAGTAACATCTCAAGTAACACATTTCAAGTAATACATCTCAAGTAACATAGAACAAGTAACATCTTAAGTAACATAACACTTAACATCTCCAGTAACACATTTCAAGTAACACACTAAGTAACAATTAATACATAGTCGCTTGTCTTGTTATTCATTTATCTCCGTAGCGAAAGGTGAGGAAAACTTTCATTCATTATATACAAAAGGTGTTAAGTCGGATTCTTGGAGGAGTTTCACTAAATTTGAGAGAGAGAGAGAGAGAGAGAGAGAGAGAGAGAGAGAGAGAGAGAGAGAGAGAGAAATAATGACCTCTAGAAGTGTACCAAGTCAACAGTAACGAGCAACAAGCAAGAGAAGACTGAAGAAACTGAGGGTGTTCATCCTGGAGAAAAAACAAAACATACATAAAACTATTTTGTGTTCGGTGTTTTTTTTTAACATAGAGAAAGAAGTGAGTGGTGGTGAGACATCCAGAAGGGTTACGTTATGTCTCATTGGAAAGTTTCCTTGGCGCCTTGTAAGACATCTGGGTTTAAGTTTCAATCAATACATTAAACAATAAGTTATGAGAGAGAGCATGTACAGTAGTGATGGGTATTTTCTATATGTTGTCTCGTCTCTTTGCTGTTGCCTTTTACGCTTGTCTTTAACTTCTCTCTCATATTATTTCCTTCTCTTAGTTCACCTTGACATTAGTGAGAGACTGGGTCTTTACTACAATTCTCGGCACCTGCCCGCCACACCCGTTATGCTATAGGGTAAAGGAGCAAACATTTGGTCTTACAGTTAGTCGACTCTTGAATGGATTCCAAGCGCAATCCTTCACTTCCAATTATTACCTTCCACTGTCCACCGGAAGAAGGGCGGGTGTTTGAGTTAACAAGCTTCAGCTCACTCAGATTTCAGGATCAATAATTCACTTATGACCTAACACGACCTCAGCTTGGCAACTCGGGGTAACTTATGGCAGCTGAGAACATGGGAGGTGGTGGTGCTGCAAGAGCTAGTGTGACAATGTCATCCTTAAGAGGTTAAAGTTACTGTAACACAAGGCAGCGACAAGCAAATAACGTTGCACACTCCACGTCATCCCATAACGCTACTCAAGGCATCGTCTAATAATACAGCCCAGGCTCCGACTCCTGCAGGCGATATTGATTGTACAGACAGTCCTCGCAGGAAGGTAAGTGAGGCGGCGATGCTCTTGACTTACAACACTCGATTAATACAGCCACGAGGATTAATTCAGAGATCTTAAGTTATAGATATAACTTGCAGTTAGTTGTTCCACACTCCTCTCTATGGTTCTACACCCAAGAGTGTTGATTAATTGACATTGACGGCCCGCTTGAGGCAGTGTAGATACAACACAATGCGTAGTACACCTTCTATACAAAAGGGGGGCAGAGTGGACGGTACTGCATTCAACCATCTTCACTTCTAAAACTAAGATTATTTATCCATTTACAGTGGAGTGATCTGGGTGCGAACCAGCGTCCCTTACGATAGGAAGCCACTGTATCCACTCGGCTGCCGCACCCTTGATTAAAGAAATGACAACAGTCCAGCCAAAGCCAAGAAGAAAAATGTTAAAACGAATCTCAGACTCGACCTGGAACTAACGCACTTAAGAGAGCTCAAAGGAAACAAAATTGTTGTCCCTCCTCAGACCACGGAGACTGGTCATACTAAAAAGCGCTGAAAATCTTTTTCCAGAAGCGAGAGCAAGGACGAGAATGACCTAAACCAAGACTAACAGCAATGAACACAAGACTACTTCTTTACACTAGACAATATAAGAACTGATTCTAAAGTCCAGTTCACTTTGACAGATAGCTTAGGTAGTTTAATTAAATACACCTACACACCCAGTACCATAGGCCAGATTAAAGTACATTATAAAGCGTTAAAGAGAGAGACTCCAAAATGATACGTAATGAATGATACTGGTGGAGGTCCTGTGACAGAGGACACCACCTTCCCTCCCCTCCATTTTTCTAACTCAAACCTGGATCAAGACAGAGCTCAAGGTGTAGCCAACCAAGGACAAAAAAACTCCCTTCCCCTACACCATGATTACTGTATCACTGCTCTCCGTGCACCATCAACCGAGGAGGCTTGGGGTGGATCACATCTCCAACTAACAAGGGACTATAGCTGATAATGTCTGCTCGTGGAGAAATTCCCTGCACACTATCCACTGACCTCACTAGACGACTGAGGTACATGGGCTCCGTGGATATATTACAGAACTAACATGTGTACGAAGCTCAGAGGTAAAGAAACGTCATCAGGTTATTCAAGTGACACGTATCTTCCCAGTCTCGAGAAAGCAAAGGTTAAGGTTTCAATATTTACATCCTCATAAAATCATCGTAGTATGAGGACTGGTCTATTGTTTACATTGAATAACCAAAAATCTCCATAAACAATAGAAAATATGAAAAGCTTACTCAACGTATATCTTGGTCACACTCCCACCACACTAACTATGGTCTGCCATTGTGTCCACAGAAACAGGACCCGTACACGTCCTTGGAGTGAAGTCTTGCTCACAGGACAAGAACCAGACTTAGGAGAGCCTAGGATATTTCTTTTCATACCATCCTAAACACACACACACACACACACGCACGCACACACACAACACTCCACTGAACACTAGATCCGGCTAATAATCCCAGACACCCAGGACCACCGGCTTTTATGAACACAGATAAAATTTCACAAGTAGTAGAAAAATCTCCCAGCAAATCCGAGAAAGTCTTCCACCACACCAGCACCACCTTCACTATACCACTCTCAGCTGGAAGGATCTCTCGAGTTCCCACAGCAGTGATTAGAGACTCACTGTGTCAATCCATATTACATTAGTGTCACCGACAATGAGTGAAATATAAAATTTGGACCAAGTGTCGTGTTCAGGTCTGGCCCACGTGAGGACCAGCGCTGGAGCCGTCACCCTACACTCAACCATCAGCCCCTCATCTCTGACTTAGTTATCTGATTTTAGTGATATAAAATAATTCATAGATAACATTAACTTGTATAAATACGTTATATACCGATCTATATAAACTGACCAAAAATGATTATATATCATATCCTTATCTCATATCTGGCAACTACAGTATCATGGCCGCAATATTCATCTCTAGAAAATTGCACCGTAAAACAAGACGCCTCAGATGATGTGTTTATGTAAACTAACAAACTGAATATTTAACGTAAGATGAACTCACACATATTGTCACCTGTTATGTAAATCCTTTTATACTGAGCTGTACATTGTAATCTGAGATCCAGTGGGAAGTTATCCCAGGGCCAAATATAAACCTTTATTTACTATTTCTTTTATCATAATCATTACTATTATATTTCTTATTATGGTAATTATTGACGACAAATCCGTCGCCGATTTTCATAGAAAATTAATTTAAAAACGCCGCAATTTCACTGTGTTTTGTAGTGGATACTGTCGTAGTTTGGGAAAATGTGATAAAATACGGTTAATTCTACTACTTGTGTTAGGGGTTGATCAAGGTGTATACAATCGGTGTAGGAAGTGATGTCACAGTTTTCATAATGATTCATCCAAACTGAGGCATCTGGCCGCGCGCCGTTCACGAGGCGAATTTCTAGCTGTCTAACATTTTTTCTGGCATTCCTTCATATTTTTGGAGGTAAAGTAATTCCAGATGGGTAGTAAAAGTATGTTTGGAGAAGAAACAACCGTGAGATATCACTTGACCGAGTGGTCATGGGTATTTGAGTGTCGCAAACTCTGTACTCTTGTGTATTAGTGTGTACGTTGCCACACGACCAACACAGTGAACCGTTGTCCAGAAAGGCCCCTAACTTAGACGCTCTCCTGACCAGGGTGGGCCTGAAACTACGGCTCACGACTGTACCTGTATTATAGTCAAGATTTATGTACCTCTACAATAATTGAACTCAGTGTACCTTCACGTTATATTATTAAAACATAATAATATTTTAGCCTAATATTATAGAATATTGTATTGGTCTATATCTCTTTTATCTCTCTATCTCTTTCTCTTCAGACTGATCGTTCAATCTCTGTAAATCTTCACCTGACACTGTGATAAAATCGTGGTAAGCCACACCTGTGATTTGTCTTCTCCCAATTATTGAACCTCTCGTATATCTGACCAAGGAGGGGGGGGGGTTAGGAAGGAGGGGGTGAGGAAGGAAGGAAGGAAGGAGGAGGGGGAGGAGGGAGGGGGAGGGAGGGAGGGAGGGAGGGAGGGAAAATAGGAACTGAGCAAGCATATGAGTAAGCGAGTAAAAAAGAATAGTGGATGAGTAAGCTACATGAGTGAGTGAGTGAGTGAGTGAGTGAGTGAGTGAGTAATATTAAGTAGATGAATTAGCGTGAAGAATGATGAGAATAAATTACCAGTAAACTGTAGCCTAACGGATAGCACATAAAATAAACAGATCATAAGAGAAGCAGATTTTGGATTACCACGAACAAGAACTAAATGAGAGGAGAAGAACTTACTTGCTCTGGGTAGGCGGCCAGCAACGCCTGTCGTAGGTGGTGCAGGAGTGGGGGACCTTACCCACACGACGCACCGCCAGACGCAGACGACGCGAGTACTTGAGGATGTTGACGGCCGTGTCGTGCGTCACCGCCAGGAAGCTCTCCGCGTTTACCTCCAGGATCTGGTCACCTACCTGGAGGAGTGAGGCGGATGAGAGTAAGTGTGAGAGGTGAGAGTAAGTGTGAGAGGTGAGGGTGGGTGGAGTAGCGAGGATGTGGGAGAGAGGTGAGGGGAAGGATGTGGGGAGTTGATGAATGTGTAGTAGGAAGGGGAGATGGATGAGAAGTGGAAGAGGAAGACCAATGAGAGTATGAAGGAAAGGTGAAAGTGTGGGAGAGAGAGTTTTAGACAGGGGAGAGAGTAAGAAAGGGGTGAGGAGTGGGAATGTGGGGGGTAAGAGTGTGGGGAGAGGAGGCGAGTGAGATCGTGTGTGGGTGAGATGTGTGAGAGTGTGAGAGAGAGAGAGGTAAGGAAGGAAACTACTTATGAAGAATGTGAAGGGGGACAGGTGACAGTGTGAGGAAAAGATGTAACATTTAGAAAGAGAGTAGAGAGTGAGAGAGAGAGTAGTACAGAGATGAGGGTGAAGGGATGAGGCAAGGATGTGAGCTGAGAGAGAGAGAGGTAGAGGTATAGGTAAAATATGGAAGAGTACAGGTAAAAGTGAACATTACAGGTACATTCAAGCTACAGTAGAAGTCAAGCATAAATTACAGGTATAGTCAAGTCAGTAACAGGTGCCATTAGTCAATTAACAGGGTCCATTTCTTAATCAACAGGTATGATTCGCTAATTAACAGGCGAAAGTAGACTCCACAGGTATGACGGCCCATTAGGGAGAGTGTAAATACAACACAATTTATACTGGTGATAACCGTGGTAATATTACGAGATGTTCTTATTACCACCATGCTATTGTACTATTCCAGATGATACTAAATGTTACATAATACTTCCTAAAAGAGAGCTCAGGTTGTCAAGTGGCTCAGTCATGTTAATATTGTTATTATTATCCACTCTGTATCTGTGTTTTTCTGGCTAAATAAACTGTTTCAAGTCAATTCAATTCAACGAAGACTCACTGTGACTCCTATTGATTCGACCTTCTCACCTCACCACAACTTAATTAACAGGTAGCCTTTTATACTGCACAGACACCAATTCATAGTTAACATATAATTTTACAATGGCTCATTACTGCCTTACCTGAGACCATAACTAACTACCAGGTACGTCAGAGTATTAACATTTTTCAGTCAAGATCAAACTCAGGAAACAGTAAAAGTATCAAAAAGGTGACTTGTTCTAAAGAGACCTACTGGACCCTAACCTGACCTGACCTGACCTAACCTGACCTGACCTAACCTGACCTGACCTAACCTGACCTAACCTGACCTGACCTCAGTAGATGGTATTAGTCAACATTCCCAAGAGGTTCTAATTCTAATCAGAATCAATCCTCTAAACACCTCAATTACGTTACAGTATCTCCATCAAACAAGTTAATGGTGCCGGATGTTACCTCTCTCAAAGCTGTAACTATAACCTTGGACATTTTGACTCAACAACTATAAAGGTGTTGAAGGATGTCAGGTCGAACAAACTTGCCAAGCTACGACGCTGTAACTCTCACCGTGCCTGAGTTATTTTACCGACAGATACAGTGATAAAGAGAACAGATACAAACGACACTGACCCCCTTACTCTGTGTGTGTGTGTGTGTGTGTGTGTGTGTGTGTGTGTGTGTTTTCCTTTATAGTATATTTTTCCCAATAAATAAACCGACCAGTCGTAACGTCACAGTACAAACCATAAATGAAGACCATCATTATTAACTTAACTGATCTTAAATAACTATTCTTTGGTTATGTTACGATATTCCCGTAAATAACGTCTAAAATAACAGAACAAATATTACTATAGATGAAATAATTTACATAAAATAATAACAAAACGCATACTATTATTTGGCTACAGTCAGTTGTGATTTAGGGTTTGTTCCTATTAAGTGCTACATATCTGGGTGTCACGGTGGATGATTGTAGTGTCGAGTCGAGTGTTGGTGAGCGACACACGGCTGCCTCTGAGATATTAACCTGACATCTCCACAGTTCACCTAACACACGCCACACCATAACACTGTTAGGAAGGGGAGAGTGACATATACCAAGATGGCTGTGTCAGGTAGGGATGTGTGTGTCATATACCAAGATGGCTGTGTCAGGTAGGGATGTGTGTGTGTCATATACCAAGATGGCTGTGTCAGGTAGGGATGTGTGTGTGTGTGTCATATACAAGATGGCTGTGTCAGGTAGGGATGTGTGTGTGTCATATACCAAGATGGCTGTGTCAGGTAGGGATGTGTGTGTCATATACCAAGATGGCTGTGTCAGGTAGGGATGTGTGTCATATAACATTGTAAAAATCCATGTTGATTATTTTGCATGCATATATTGTCTTCTTGGCTTCCCACCTCCCCATAAATCTTGTAGGCTCTAATTTGTATCATCCACAAACTTAATTTTATAACAAGCTTTGTCTATATCGTTGACGTGGTTCAGATTCACAAACGAGGCTGGACCCAGAACATATCCTCGTGGTACTCCTCTCAATTTGAGCCAATGTTTAACCACTCCAACAACGCCAAGAACCTGCCGCTTCAAAGGTGTTCTATACGTCGACTGAGAAGCTTGGCCGGTAGAGTTTATCACCAAATCCAGGAATATAAGCAAACGTGTTAGGCAAGATTTATTCTCCAGCGGAAGAGTTTACCAATACGTGCTGTGAGACTAATCTGTCGACAGTTTTCTGCTGCACTTAACATTCATGAAGATCGAGGTGACATTTGCTGATTTCCTGCCCCGATATACTTCCCCTTGATCTTAACGCGAGTGTCCAGACGTGTGTGTTTATAGTTGTATATTTAAAAGACTGTTAATGTGTTTTTATACATGTGTGTTTCTTCACGTGTTAATTATTGTGTATTAATTGTATACGTGGGTTTTTACGCATGTGTATTTATATGTGCTTAAACAAGAGTGTCAAGACGTATTTGTTTAAACGTGTGTGTGGTTTTCAATATGTCCTTATATACGCGTGTTAAACAAATATGTTAATGCCTGTGTGTTAAGACGAGTGTGTTAAGACGAGTGTGTTAAGACGAGTGTGTTAAGACGAGTGTATTAAGACGAGTGTATTAAGACGAGTGTGTTACGACGAGTGCGTTAATATTAAATATGCCCCAGTTTATCCCTTTCTTCCCATACATGTGTTTTCAATTTCTCTCGACCTCCAACAAGTACACTTACCCATATCAAGGTGTCTTACTGTGTGACCCACCTGGACCTAAACTGTGTTAGGTAGCATGGGAACACCTGACCTTCCTTTATAATGTCGACAATACTGATAATTCGAAGAGCAAGACATCGTACTGGTAGTGACATAGAGGCTAAGTAACCCAAATCCAACCCAAACACACCGTATAAACTTTATCCCAATGTTATAAAAAAATCACTTCGTTATATATTTTAAATTTTGACAATATTTCAGTTTATTGTCGTATCTCCTTTACACACACACACACACACACACACACACACACACACACACACACACACACACACACACACACACACACATACAAAACAGTCACGAAATCATACACATACAGCATACGTACATATATATCTAACCCGTATATTATTCTGTACATAACACTATATTATCGTATCATCTCCTTCAGCTTTATCACAAAACTGTAGCCTCCCACCCACACTTGTTCCTCTATATCACAGGAACACGGTAATAACACATGGTGGAGACGGTGTAATGATAATAATTCTTCACGAGGGCGAGGGTGATGTGAAGGATCTATCTAGGTAGGTGGGTGGGTGGGTGGGTGGGTGGGTGTTTGGGTGGGTATTTGGGTGGATCAGTGAGTGAGTGAATAAATGAATCGGTGAGTACATCGTTCATTACTCACACAACACTCGAGATAATTCCATCATCACCCCTCAGTGTTTTAGGGGCAGCTGGGGTATGAACAAAGAAAATCATATATTCATTAAAATCCCCAAAGATCTATGTCACATCACCCTTACCTCCCGTGAAGGACCACACATACATACATACATACATACATACATACATACACATACACACATACACACATACACACACACACACACACACACAAAAGGTAATTTATGTTCGCTTGAATAATGAACGACGACGTGTTAATACTGCCAGGGGGAGCAAAGCGGTCATGGACTGAATTAATTATCAATAGAGAAGTGTGTGTGTGTGTGTGTGTGTGTGTGGGTGTGTGTGTTTGTTCAATTTAATCACCAAAGGCTGGGGACTTAACGAAGGAGCTCCTCTATTAATAAAAACAACTTCCTGAACATTATTTTTGTTTAATTATGTTTTATTGAACATTATTTTTTTTAATTATGTTTTATTAAGTTATTTACGCCTGTTTGATTTCTTCAAGTCAATTGCCATAGGACTGAGCCATAGAGTTTGCGAAATATTATATTCATATACTTTATTTCCTCAAATATTCTATATATTTCCAATTTGGTCAAATAAACTTAAAACTAATATCATAGACAATATTACTATAAAAAATGAACAAGAGTTGAACACTATTAATATTTTAGTGAGACGCAATACTGACTATACTGTATTTGTCACACGTTCAAGACACTTATGGTGACAAAGGTGTTATGATTCTTAAACTTTCCGCAAGCAACATACATATTTTTCTCCTGGATGGGGTAAGGTGGTAGCTAGTATAAGGTGGTAGCTAGTATAAGGTGGTCGCTAGTATAAGGTGGTAGCTAGTATAAGGTGGTAGCTAGTATAAGGTGGTAGCTAGTATAAGGTGGTCGCTAGTATAAGGTGGTAGCTAGTATAAGGTGGTAGCTAGTATAGTAGGGTGGTAGCTAGTATAAGGTGGTAGCTAGTATAAGGTGGTAGCTAATTATAAGGTGGTAGCTAGTATAAGGTGGCTAGTATAAGGTGGTAGCTAATTATAGGGTGGTAGCTAAGGTGGTAGCTAGTATAGGGTGAGTAGCTAGTATAAGGTGGTAGCTAGTATAAGGTGGTAGCTAGTATAAGGTGGTAGCTAGTATAAGGTGGTAGCTAGTATAAGGTGGTAGCTAGTATAAGGTGGTCGCTAGTATAAGGTGGTAGCTAGTATAAGGTGGTAGCTAGTATAAGGTGGTCGCTAGTATAAGGTGGTCGCTAGTATAAGGTGGTCGCTAGTATAAGGTGGTCGCTAGTATAAGGTGGTCGCTAGTATAAGGTGATAGCTAGTATAAGGTGGTCGCTAGTATAAGGTGGTAGCTAGTATAAGGTGGTCGCTAGTATAAGGTGGTAGCTAGTATAAGGTGGTTGCTAGAATAAAGTGGTCAACATAATTTGAAGAATCAGAACTATACATACATACATACATACATACATACATACATACATACATACATATATATTTATTTACCTGCCAATTTAGTAAGTTTACCTGAGTTAGTAAAGCGTTTATTGTCTAACTTGTGTCTCTTGTTCCTTCAACTTTTACAGTGGCCATAGTTAACCCCACACACTGTGGTTAGGTGAGAGAGAGAGAATGTTTACTTCTCTCATTAACACGACATCAGCTGCTTAAAGGTTTTTCGTTTACGGTATTCGCCTTAAGACACCGCTGGCTGAAGGCGGGCGAACGTTCGTCTGGTGCAGCTACTATTCTTTTATCATGGGTTTGGGAGAAATGTCAGGTGTTCTTAATTGCCCGTGCTGGCACTAGTTTCACGATATTCCTGCCACTAAAGGCGATAAAATGGTTAAAAATTTCGTCTGTCGTAACTATCATAAATTTGTCATAGGTAGTGGAGGTGAGCGTTCAGCTCTCTTGATTACTCGTTCTGGGTAATTGCAGAGGAACGCCAGGCGCTCTTGATTGCTTGTGCTGGAGAGATTTTCACAGCGAGAGAGGAAGACTTAACACAAAGAAGGGGAGAGAATTAAGACTAAAGAGAAAGAAAATGAAAGAAATTAAAACAGAGAAACAGACAAAGAGAAAAGACTGAAAAAATATCTTGCCTTCAATTCTTAAGGACTATCCAGAGTAACAGACAAAAAAATAATTTTTTTTTTAAGATGATGACAACATGACCAGGTATTCTTGTCGGCCTTGGGACTCTAAATAGATAAATTAAACGCCTGAATGAGAGACTAACATTGACTCTAGACCAACATAACAGGCACGAGTCCATCAACACCCCCATGAAAAATAAATAAATAAATAAATAAATAAAGCATATTCCACGACACGGATCAAGAGACAGAGCAATTTCCCCCCCTCCAAAAAAACTGGATATCATAGACTGCTATACCGTGAACCTCAACCCCTGCTATGTAATTTTACGCTTGGTTCACACTAGTGCATATTCTTTAGTCGTGAAATGTGATTCAGTGACCGGTTTTACTTCACTTCCTGTAGCTAGAGACTATTACCGTAGAGTGGACTATAAACACACTACATGGAGTACTACAAGGCTGCCATAGACTACCTGTACATGTAGGACAAGTAGGAGTTCACTATATCCTCAACCCGGAGCTGTGTGCAAACCAATCCTGATTCAACCTACGACTATCCTGCCTCTAACCTGTTCATACCTTGACCTGACCCAACCTGCCTCTTAACTCACCGATAATGTACCCCTAATCAGCCCTAATCTACCCTAACTTTAAACCTATCCCTATCCTTACCTACCCGTAATCATAAGCAATACACCTATCCTAACCTAACCTAACCTGAAGAACCCCCAGGTAACAGGTCCGTGTCTACAACAAACTGAAGAAGGCTTTCGTAGTGCTGAGTAAGGAAGGTCTCACATGTTTACCAACTTACGACTTGAGGACAGACAAGACACGGAGCCCAGCTGAGGTAATAAAGCCACTTGTTTCATTGTTATTGTATTTTCCTCTCTCTCTCTCTCTCTCTCTCTCTCTCTCTCTCTCTCTCTCTCTCTCTCTCTCTCTCTCTCTCTCTCTCTCTCTCTCTCTCCTATCGTCATATTCCTCATCCACTCCATTTTTCTCTTCTTCACGCTTCTACTTCTTATCCTGTATATCTCTTATTGCCCTCTTCTCTTCTCTTTCTCCCTCTTCTTTATCATCTCATTCTCTTCATAAAGGTCTGCTTCTCCTTTACAGTTTATCTTATCATCATGTCATTCATCTCCTCCCACTCCATCTCCTCTTCCTCCATCTCCTCTTTTTCCATCTCCTCTTTCATCTGGTCTCCCTCAATTTATCAATCATCATCTTTATCAGTTTCCCCTCCTCCCATTACCAACATGACCACTCTTTCAGGCAATTTTAGATGACTATGTTCTTTCCATCTTTTTTACCCCAGGATATTGAGATATTTCTGTCGAGGTGTCAAGTGTTTGGGTGTATTGTACGACCCACATATAGACCTTAAGTATAAGAGTAAAAAGGTTCAATTTAACTCCACCGTGATCTTATTTTATCGTGATATTAACCAGTAGGTTTATTTGAACTTTTATTATGTAAATTCCAAGTCGCCGCTATACTGTTTTTTTAAAGGATATTGGTGGGATTTTCAAGGTCATAAACTCAGCAAAAAGTAAAAAAAAAATAAATAAAAAAATAAAAAAAGTGGTCAGTTTAGTTACGCCGTTTTACAATGTGTATTATTTTTAACGAGGTAATATACATAGTCATCGATGTATATGTATTAATGTTAATGAATACAGAGTGGATATATATATTACTGCTAGGAAAATAACTTATGGAAGAGGATCAGAAGAATCAACCAATCAGAGGCTCAGTAAAAACTACCCTAGATTAGGTTCGTTTAGGTTAAGGTAAATTAGGTTATGTTAGGTTAAGGTAAATTAAGTTAGGTTAGGGTAAATTAGGTTAGGTTAAGGTAAATTAGGTTATGTTAGGTTAAGGCAAATTAAGTTAGGTTAGGTTAAGGTAAATTAAGTTAGGTTCGGGTAAATTAGGTTATGTTAAGGTAAATTAGGTTATGTTAGGTTAAGGTAAATTTAGTTAGGTTAGGGTAAATTAGGTTAGGTTAAGGTAAATTAGGTTATGTTAGGTTAAGGTACATTAAGTTAGGTTAGGTTAAGGCAAATTAAGTTAGGTTAGGATAAGGTAAGTTAGGTTAGGTTAAATTATCTTAGGTTAAGTAAGCTTAGGTACTACAAAAACACACACAAAAAAACACCCTATCAAGACCAAGAATAAAACAGAACCGTGGAGCTCAAAACAGGTCATTCCTCTTAGAAAAATACATCATCAGTGTGTTTTTCCTTCCAAGTGCCTGAAGCCTCGACAACTATCTGAGAATCCTTGAAAATACAGAAGAGGAAGAGACTAGGAACTGGCATTATATATATCAAGGGTAAAGACATCGAGCAAGAAAATACGAAGAAATACAGGAGGAAATACGAAGAAATGCTAAGTAAATACGAACAAATGTGAAGAAAATACGAAGAAATAAAGAAAATTCGAAAAAAGGCGAAGAAATACGAAGAATGAGGAAGAAAATAAAAAGAATGAAGAAATAGGAAGAAAACACGAAGAAATACAAAGAAATTGAAAATACGACACAAATACGAAGACAGAAAAAATACGAAGAAATACGATTAAATACAAAGAAAATACCAAGAAAATACGAAGCAAATACGAAGAAAATAAAAAGAATTACGAAGAAAATAAAAAGAATTACGAAGAAAATAAAAAGTATTACGAAGAAATAGAAAGAAAATACGAAGAAAAACGAAGCAAATACGAAGAAATACCACGACTTCAGACCGCGTAGTGGAAGACACAATCTTTACACAATTAAGATAAATCCCACAATTACTGCAAGATAATGGAGAGCGTGTGTACGTATTGTTATATCTGATTCCTCCCTCTCTCGTACGCTGGAGAGTTTCCCCCGTCAATATATTAAAAGAGTTCCCCATCAACACACTAGTCTCCCCGTCAATACATCGCGAGTTTCCCCGTCAACACATCGCGAGTTTCCCCGTCAACACATCGTGAGTTTCCCCGTCAACACATCGTGAGTTTACCCGTCAACACACCAGGAGTTTCCCCGTCAATATATCAACGGTTCCCGCGTCAACACAACAGTTTCCCACGTCAACACATTAAAAACTCCTACTGTACATCGAAAAAGAACTCCCAATCCTGACAACCATTCTTAACCTAACGTTCTTTCTCAGTATGGTAGAGAAAGCAGAAAAATGTCTCTCAGTATGGTAGAGAACGCAGAAAAATCTCTCTCAGTAGGGTAGAGAACGCAGAAATATCGTATAATGTTCCTCACACCTTGGACAAAAAAAAAAGGTGCTTCGTTATGGCTTGAAACAAAGACGAAGTACAGGAAAAGGCTTTGTGCTTCTGCCCACGAAAATATATTGATGTTGCTGCAGGTAGTGGTGGAACTTTGGGGGAGTGGTGAAACTTTGGGGGAGTGGTGAAACTTTGGGGTAGTGGTGAAACTTTGGGGGAGTGGTGGATCTTCGGGGCAGTAGCGGTGGAACTCTGGGGCAGTAGCGGTGGAACTCTGGGGCAGTAGCGGTGGAACTCTGGGGCAGTAGCGGTGGAACTCTGGGGCAGTAGCGGTGGAACTCTGGGGCAGTAGCGGTGGAACTCTGGGGCAGTAGCGGTGGAACTCTAGGGCAATGGCAGTGGAACTCTGGGACAATGTGGTGGAACTCTAGAGCGGTGGAACTCTGGGGCAGTAGCGGTGGAACTCTGGGGCAGTAGCGGTGGAACTCTGACTATTGTTCGTAAAATAATAATGAGAAAAGTTTGTGGTACCAGATCATTCATGCTTAACAGTTGTGGTAGAATTCTGAGAAAGATTTGTAGGAGAAATATCGGTAGTGGTGGAACTTTGGAACTGGTATGTGGCAGAACTTTGTGAATGGTTAGGGGAGGAGCTCTAGGAATCTTGAGTGGCAAAACTGTGGAAATGTTTCGACACATGAGAGCAGCTCAACAGACCTTCAACGCGGCAAAATTCACGCAGTGGCCCGGGACTTCCCCCTCAAGCGTCGACTGGCATGCACATACTCACCACCCTGGACCACCACACAGACCATGAGTGCAAGTGCGTTTTAAAATAGGTCCAGGCACTCACAGGCACTCTAAGGCACAATCCTGGCCTTCATAGTAAAGCTGACGAGTAGGGTGTAGAAGGGAGAAGAGGCGGAGAGAGAGAGAGAGAGAGCTTTGAGAGGAGATGCTTAAGGGATGTGGAGGAATAATCCGATTGGGATAAGGGAGGTAAGGAGAAACGATAATGGTGTAAGAAAGACATCAAAGTGCAAACAGAGAGAGAGAGAATATCCCACATAAGACAAGAACCTGAGTAGACCCGTGAGCCAAACTACCAATGCACAGTAATAAGACGCTGCAAATCAAGAGAGAGGACGAGAGCGAACGACATCCCATACAGGTACTATATTCCCTCGATTTATTAGGATTCCCTCGCCTGAAAAAGACACATAATATCCCTGTGATGGGTGACTTATATGACTTCCTATATCTGAGTCCACCAGTCGGCTCGATTTTTTTTCGTTTATCTCATTAAAAAAAAAAAAAATTATGAGTTATCAAAATTGGAAAATGGATATGTAAAATATGTAAAGTGCCAAAACAAACGTGGGAAATTGTATATTAAACAGAAGTGAAACAATGAGAAAATAATGTAAGTAATGATGGCGAAGTATTGATTAATAGCTGTGATAGAACGTACTGGGAATAAAAACTTCTCAGCAAACAAATATTCTATTCGTCAGGTCAGTGAAGGCCCATATGGAATTAGAAGTCGGTTAATAGCGTCGTCACTAGGGATAAGGATGTTGAAATTTGGGATGTGGACATTATAGGGACACAGACACTAGGGACACAGACACTAGGGACACAGACACTAGGGACACAGACTAACGCGGGATATTTCTCAAGGGTCATTTTGGCATTTATATTTATGAGTTATATCGCCGCCATATTTATTACATCTCAACTATCAATTAATAATATAAATAAAAGAAATAACCGTAAGTCTGAGCGAGGCTGGAGGGGGGACAAGGCGCTCCTCTCACGGGTAATGCTGCATCAAAGATAACAAACGATAAAAAAAAAATATTGCGAAAAGACAGAGAATAAAAGTTGAAGAGGGATAATGGACCATCAAAGGAGCCAGATGAAGGAGTAATGGGATAATAGTAGTTTGTATTACTCATCGTGTGTGTGTGTGTGTGTGTGTGTGAACAAAGCCTTAAGAACTTCGATAAAACACACAAAAATATGAACCATTTTAGCCTACAAGGAACACGCGACCACTTCCTTACTAGTGAAACCTCCTGGTAGGGGTGGTGCTGAAAGTAGGTCCCCCGAGGCCCTGATAAGGACAGCGAGTATACAGTACAAAATAATACACCTACAGTTTACAAAAACGTAATTGAGGCCGGCACCGCACTAGACTCCTGGCACTTCCTACATTGTTAAGTTAGGTAACGTTTCACAGCGGAGTCTGGCCGGCTGGGGGTTCCTCTGGCCCAAACTAGTGGCCCTAAGTACAGTACAGGGTAGAGGCAACAAAAAAAATTAGCCACCAGGTAGGGTTGCACCTGTAGCCTATTGAGTAATGTTAGCGTTAATTATCCGGGAAGTAGAGTTAATGACCCCTACTTACCTCTCCCTAACAAGCGCTGTGAGAGGTAACAACAATAATAGACCAGGTGTGAAGGTCGTACCTGTAGGCCAGCTTTGTGAGCGGCAGAGTCGTCGTCTACGCCGGTGATGAAGATGCCCAGGCCGTACTCCACCCCTCCTCGGATCATCAACCCCAGCGACTCTGACCCCACCACCTCCACCTCCACCTGTAGGAGAAAGAACTGTGGTTATTGTCTCAATCATACACACACCTGTCTTAATGATAACCTTACCCACCTACACCTGCAGTATATAGTTGTATTATTACTTGCACACAGCATATACTGTATACGTTATACGTTCCTGCCATTTCCACCTGCTATGTATAAAATGATATATACTGTATTACCTTCATTGCAACAAAATATACAACAATACACCGCTATCGTACCAACCTCCACCTGTAATATAAATAAAACGTGGTTAGCTTGTTGGAATGAACATACTTCTATCACCACCACGATCCTTCCACCTGTTACTAGATCGCTGAAGTACACATACTTTTATTCCCCTACACCCATATACTATACACCACCACCAATGAACAAGAGAGTCGTTTTAATGTCTTGTTACTGTATATATACCTACTAAACTATCGCTACCTGTATACCTACTACAGCACCAACACCTGTATAAGATATACACCTGTTCCACCAACACCATCCAGGTGTATAACAAATTTTCACAGCGGGTTCCCCAACTAGGGACAAAGAACTCATGTTTTAAACACAGTAACTACACCCAAGGGAGAGCCGTAGTTACCTCTTTGTCAGACAACATTTATCTAACATATAACAATTCACGAAAAGTGTGTGTGTGAGTGAGAGAGAGATGGTGTGTGTGTGTGAGTGAGGGTGTGTGTGTGTGTGTGTGTGTGTGTGTGTGTGTGTGTGTGTGTGTGTGTGTGTGTGTGTGTGTGTGTGTGTGTGTGTGTGTGAGTGGGGGTGTGTGCGTGTGTGTGTGTGTGTGTGTGTGTGTGTGTGTGTGTGTGTGTGTGTGTGTGTGTGTGTGTGTGTGTGTGTGTGTGTGTGTGTGTGTGTGTGTGTGTGTGAGTGTGTGTTTATTTACAGACATGAGAGCGGTATAAGAATAATCATGGTAATCTCCATTCATTAAACCAATAAATAATTTTTTTTTACATGATTTACAGGTGAGTTTGGCAGTGACTCACCTGCTTGGGAAGATGATTTTGTTACTGTGTTGCCCAGGACACGGTTACTGCCCCTGAAACACATATCGTTAACATTCTCGTTACCTACTTACCCACGTAACTAGTGTAAACAAATGTACTTATAGACTTACGATACTTATAACTGTTAAGTGGTACAAAACGGACTTATAAAAGAAGGTACAGTTTTAATAATTATAATAAGCCCTTATAAACAACCTAAATTTTACTAAACTTCACCTAACTTAACTAACTTGTACCAACACTAAACTTAGTTAAATTAACCTCTAATACAACTATGTGAGAATATTTGGCGTCGTAGTGTGACTAATGGTGTAATTTGTTACTTCTCCCACTTTATCCAATTTTCTGCACAACCCAGTGAGGGCGAGAGGAGAGCCACGTAGACAAAGAAACAATTATCTTCCCAGCTTAACGTGACTACACCTGTCAGTTGGTACACCTGACTATATACTACTGTAAGTTGGAGGCAGCAGCAACTCGCCTGGACGCGGCCAGGAGGCGGCAGGACAGTCAGGCTAGCGTCTGGTCAAGCGTCAGGTGCGTGTTGGGTTGGGCCATGGATTCTCAGTTGCTATCGGAAGTGTTTGACCGGTTCCGAGCTGCACACCTTAATCCGAGCCCAAAGAAATGGTACTTGTTCCAGAAGGAAGTTCAATGTCTGGGACATATGGTAAGTGAAGACAGAGTATGCACAGACCCAGAGAGGGTGGCGGTGGTGAGAAACTGGCCAGTGCCAACTTGTATAAGGGAGATGTGTAGTTTCCTTGGTCTTTGTACCTACTACCGTCGATCTGTGAAGAACTTTGCCACAGTCGCAACACCGTTGAACAAGCTGACAAAGAAGGGGCACAAGTTTGTGTGGACTACCGAGTCAAGGCTCCTTCGACAAGCTGATTCCTGACACACACTGGGGTTTGATGGGTAGGGAGAATGAACTGAACCGTGATAAGGTGTGGGGTCGTATGCACGACCTGATCTAAGGTGGGTACGGTGTAAATCACCAAATGATTGATAAATTAATTGTTCATTATTCTCAATGGAAGTGTTTCGCTGTAGATAAATTTGTGTTCCATGCAAATCTTCCCTAAAACCAGTAACAATGCCAGTTCCGATTCAGAGGAACTATTGTAATCTTTTTCGTTAAATGCGTAATGTTTGAACCAAATAAATGAATAAAATATCCATAAATGATAACTCGCCCATACGAGATTATACTAAATAATAAGCTTGCCCATCAATTTACAGTATACAAATTAAATTATAAGTAAATGAGTAAGTGAAAATACAAAATTTATATTACGTTAGTAATATATAAAGTAAGGCACTTATTAATTAAAAAACTAGCCTGTCATGACGTCTGACATATGATGGTATCAAGGTATGCTGTAGAATATGTTTACTGAGTGTAAAAATCTACATCATGTCTGTGAATACCTCATACGAAGACTTGATTGAAGTTCTGGTGAGAAGTGTGTCACGGCCAGGGGCTGGGTACTATGATGATCCAAACGATGTCGAAAACAGCTGTCCGATCAACATCATCATTGCCATCATCATCAATACCATCAACATCACTATCATCCTAACACTCATCACTATCAACTAACCACACATCACTACCACCATCATATTGTAAAGAGGGTAAACTAGGTAGAAATTATAGTAGGGCGATTGTAAAGTGAAGAAAGTTTGGTAGCGTGGCAGATTAGTTATTTGACTGTTACTATGTTCTTGGGGGGAAAGCCTCTGAACCACAATTCTAAGTACAGCTATTTATTAATTAACTGATTGGCATGGGCACATTAATAAATCATTACATCGAAGTTACTAGACAATGACTCTCGGACACAAACATAAAATGGAGTCACTTCCCACCGTAAGTAACTCACCCTATAGATCGCTGACAATGACACACGGGTGACCTGAGGGAGGCCCAGCAGCTGGGGGATGTCTTCAAGTGCTGCTGGACTCTTGTCTCCAGTGGGGGAGACTGCTAGCTGGGGAGGGAAGTCTCCCTCCCGACCTCGACTAGTGACGAGCGTGACTCCTGTCTTCTTCTGAGCTCTTTCTCTCCTTGTCTGTCTCTGGGAAGGAGCTGTCAGCCTCTTCCGTTGAAATAATAGTGCCACCGGGGAAGGAGATGAAGCCCTCTTATATTGGCGGTGACAAGCCGGCAGATGACCTCTCTTAATTAACACTTACTGGGTAGGTCTGGAGGGTAGCTTCTTGCGTAACTCGGTCATGATCCCGTGGTGGTGAGAACTCGGGGAAGGGTGGGTCAAGTTACGAGGGTGTACACACCTGCACTTCCAGTCTCTGCTATATGTGTTATTCTTCGCTGGGCTGTAAGCTCTGGTCTGTTAAACAATCATTACAGCATCATCACTACCATAATCAACATCAGTGCTATTATCATCCCTATCATCACTACCATCAACTTCATAACTACCATCATCATCACTACTACCATCATCGTCACAATCAACTTAACACTCATCACTATTACCATCAACACTATCAACCTACCACTCATCACCATCAACATCATCACTACCATCATCATCCCTATCAACCTAACTCATCACTATCACCATCATCACTATCATTACCACCACCACTATCACTACTATCATCATCATCACTGCCACCATCAACATCATCACTACCATCATCATCCCTATCAACCTAACATCACTATCACCATCATCACTATCAACACCACCATCATCACTACCATCAACATCATCACTACCATCATCATCCCCATCAACCTAACTCATCACTATCACCATCATCACTATCATCACCACCACCACCATCACTACCATCATCATCACTACCACCATCATCATCACCACCACCACCATCATCATCATCATCACTACCACCATCATCATCATCACTGACACCATCAACATCATCACTACCACCATCATCATCATCATACCATCAACATCATCACTATCATCATCATCCTATCAACCCTAACTCATCACTATCACCATCACTATCATCACACCACCACCACCATTATCACTACCATCATCATCATCATCACTGCAACCATCAACATCATTACTTCCACCATCGTCATCATCACTACCATCATCATCATCACTACTACCATCAGCATCATAACTACTACCATCAGCATCATCACTACCACCATCAACATCATCACTACCACCATCATCACTACCACCATCATCATCACTACCACCATCAACATCATCACTACCATCATCATCACTTTCAACCTACCACTCACCACTACCATAATCAACATCATTGCTATTATCTACCATCATCACTACTATCATCATCACTACTACCATCAGCATCAACACTGCCATCAGCATCATCACTACTACCATCAGCATCATCACTACTACCATCGGCATCATCACTACCACCATCAGCATCATCACTACCACCATCAGCATCATCACTACCACCATCATCATCATCACTACCATCAGCATCATCACTACTACCATCAGCATCATCACTACTATCCTCAGCATCATCACTACTATCATCATCATTACTACTACCATCAGCATCATCACTACCATCAGCATCATCTACTACCATCAGCACATCATACTACTACCATCATCATCATCACTACCACCATCAACATCATCACTACCATCTCTCCCCATCAACCCTAACTCATCACTATCACCATCATCACTATCATCACCACCACCACCATCACTACCATCATCATCACTACCACCACCATCATCATCACCACCACCACCATCATCATCATCATCTACTACATCATCATCATCACTACCGACATCACCACTATCATCATCACCATCACTATCATCATCATCACTACCATCATCATCACTATCATCATCATCACTATCATCATCACTACTATCATCATCACTACTATCATCATCACTACTATCATCATCACTATCATCATCACTACTATCATCATCACTACTACCATCATCACTACTATCATCATCACTACCATCATCATCACTATCATCATCACTACTATCATCATCACTACTATCATCATCACTACTATCATCATCACTACTATCATCATCACTATCATCATCACTACTATCATCATCACTACTACCATCATCACTACCATCATCATCACTACCATCATCATCACTATCATCATCACTACTATCATCATCACTACTATCATCATCACTACTATCATCATCACCATCACTACCATCATCATCACTATCATCATCACTACCATCATCACTACCATCAACAACCTCATCAGTACCATCATCATGATAATCATTACCATCATCATTACTACCATCATCATCACTACCATCTTCAGCATAATCATTACCACCATCAGCATCATCACTACCACCATCATCATCACTACCGTCAGCATCATCACTACAATAGCATCATCACTACTATCCCTCCAATCATCTTCTATCATTCATCGTACTACCATCAGCATCATCACTACCACCAGCATCATCACTACTACCATCAGCATCATCACTACTACCATCATCATCATCACTACCACCATCATCATCATCACTACCGTCAGCATCATCACTACCACCATCAACATCATCACTACCACCATCATCACTACCACCATCATCATCACTACCACCATCAACATCATCACTACCATCATCATCACTTTCAACCTACCACTCACCACTACCATAATCAACATCATTGCTATTATCTACCATCATCACTACTATCATCATCACTACTACCATCAGCATCAACACTACCATCAGCATCATCACTACTACCATCAGCATCATCACTACTATCCTCAGCATCATCACTACTATCATCATCATTACTACTACCATCAGCATCATCACTACCACCAGCATCATCACTACTACCATCAGCATCATCACTACTACCATCAGCATCATCACTACCACCATCATCATCATCACTACCGTCAGCATCATCACTACTACCATCAGCATCATCACTACTACCATTAGCATCATCACTACTATCATCATCACTACGACTGTCATCATCATCAAAACTGCCATCAACATTACTACTACCATCAGCATCATCACTACTATCATCATCACTACTACCGTCATCATCATCAACACTGCCGTCAACATCACTCCTACCATCAGCATCATCACTACTATCAACACCATTACTACAATTAACCTCATCCACAAAAATTCCAAACATACTACAAGTTCTTACATAGAAAAGTTATTCTACCTGTACTGTTGTCTGTCAAACAATAATCATAAAACATTATGATTAACAAA
Organism: Homarus americanus; assembly: GCF_018991925.1. NCBI lineage: Eukaryota > Metazoa > Arthropoda > Malacostraca > Decapoda > Nephropidae > Homarus > Homarus americanus. Next base: position 2,616,994 of record NW_024732440.1, on the reverse strand, counting down.
GTTCAAAAATTAGTGTACAGTCGTCAGGAAGCTGCTCAGGTCGGCCGTAAAGGAGCTCGGCACTGGGCTGAAGCTCATGGCCATCACAAAACTCTTACTGCAGCCAAAGAAGTTTCCAACATTCACAAAACTGCAGTAAAGGAGGTTTCTAATACAACTATGGCAAAGATTCAACGTCTCGTCCAGACCCGCCAAGCAGCCTATCAGGTTGGGCGTAAAGGAGCTCGGCACTGGGCTGAAGCTCATGGCCATCACAAAACTCTTACTGCAGCCAAAGAAGTTTCCAACATTCACAAAACTGCAGTAAAGGAGGTTTCTAATACGTCTACGGCAAGGATTCAACGTCTCGTCCAGACCCGCCAAACAGCCTCTCAGGTTGGGCGTAAAGGAGCTGGGCAATGGGCCACAAAGAATGGATGCAAAACTCCCATAAATGGTGTTGATGCACAAATAAAAACTTTGTTGGACGAAGCGTTTGTCGTTGATTACACGATTGAGACTTTCGAGTTTGCTATACCCCACACCATCACGGCTGTACCCCTAAATAGCCATAATGTTATGCAAGTAAAAACCTTATGGGAACTAGCCTTAGCAGCAGCTGCCTTTGGGAAAGTAAACCATGACTGAGGAGGAGGAGGAGGACTTATCAACATCATGACTATCACCATCACTACCATCATCCTCACAGTATCATCGTTACCATCCTCACTATACCATGACCACCACTACCATTTACCTGAATGGCTGATCAAAATTAGTGATAAAATAAATTGTATATCCATAATTTGTTTTTTATTTACAAGAGTTTGATATATATCCTAACATTTAACATAATATAAACTGTGGTTCATTATATTAAGAGCGAGTCAAAATAATGCATAAACATTTTGTCTGTCTGCCTTTGCATATCTTCATACACAAGAATGTAATAATGATGTTGATTACATGTAGTCTTTGCCACTTTCTTCCATATTCATAGGAACCAAATAATTATACGTTTCAATATATATATATATATATCATGTAAATCCACAATGAAAACGTGGATAAGATAAATCTTGATAAAATCACACGGGAAAATGGAAACAACAGAGTACCTTAGCTTTCGTCTTTATTCAAGACATCTTCAGAGGCAACTAGATTACATGGACAGAGAGAGGCTTAAATATACAGGGTGACCTAAAAACATGAGGTCAGGTCATAATGAAGACATCCACTAATCCCCACACCAACACAACCGTGTGTTGATAGCCACAAGGAAAGAAGAAAACACAGAAGTTCCCAAAGCGCTTTCGTGTAATTCACATCTTCAGGGTGAGTACCTGCAGTACTTTACTTGCATATATATATATATATATATATATATATATATATATATATATATATATATATATATATATATATATATATATATATATATATATATATATATATATATATATATATATATATATATATATATATATATATATATATAACCTTTTATTGTGCAGTCATTGCCTTAATCACAAATTTGAAAATGTACAACGGGCAATAGCTGAATAAGACCTCAACTTGTTAAGTGTTGCATGTGGTTAGCTAATTTAACCTTGCACAAAATGAAGTCTCACGTATGGCATATCACACCAACAAAGTTATTGTAAACCTGTGTCCTTGATAGCATTTTTATATGATATGAAAACTAAAAGAACTGGGTTTATGTACAATAATATTTTACACCCATACACACAAGACATTTATTCACGAGTGATTTTTTATCATTTTGACTATGCCTATAATCAATTATGTACTGTTGCAGTCAGTATAAAGAAAACGAAAAGCAAAAAACAAGATGAGACAATTTTTAGACCCGACATTTTCCCTACAGCGACATCAACTAACTACCATCCATCATAAAAACTCTGAATCCGTATATGTCTAGTTCATCTAACTCACGCCAGGGGGGATATTCTGAGGCTCTAAAGTCAAATCTCTGGGAATCTCCCTCCCATACTGAGTCCTTTACCCCGTTGAGGTTTTATTAACGTGTTTGGGGGATTTCAACCGACTTAAAGTGTAGGAGAAGGAGGTTGTGTTTTATCTCCATCTTTATCTATCTTTATTTATCTGTCCTGAAAGGTGTCTTTATCTCTCACACTTCCCAAACATCTACAAAGAAAGTTAAGTGGTGAGGAATAGTGAGAAGCAAACATTATTAGATTAAGTGTAGTAATCTCGTTCTCTGTGTTACCCATATAAAAGAAAATGTAAAACAAACTCACATATACACAAGTATTTTGCATTTCCTCTCTCTCTCTCTCTCTCTCTCTCTCTCTCTCTCTCTCTCTCTCTCTCTCTCTCTCTCTCTCTCACCATACGTGTACAAGATGGGGGCCACATATATGGAATTATATTATGGAAAAATTTATAGTAAAATTACCTTAATGAATATACAGTATACCAGGAGAAGGAGGAGGTAGGGGAAAAAAAAAACATGTGTGTGCTGCTCAAGTGATAGACGATTTATAGACGATTTAGTGTGTTCATAATATTAAGGTCAGTAACGATGGAACTAAATAATTTTCTAACTCAGGTCTTGTTGGTGTTAAGTTTGGAGTTTTCGTTTGGTTAGGTTAGATTAGGTTTTCGTTTGGTTAGGTTAGATTAGGTTTTCGTTTGGTTAGGTTAGATTAGGTTTTCGTTTGGTTAGGTTAGATTAGGTTTTCATTTGGTTAGTGTCAAAAATTATTTAATCCTGTGATCTCTGACCCCGAGTGTGTAAACAGTGGATATGTTATGAATAATGTGTTGTCATTATTCTATAGTACTATCTGAATAATAATAATAATAATAATAATAATAATAATAATAATAATAATAATAATAATAATAATAATAATAGAGAGCCGAAATATATAGAACTTAAGGTAGTGGAATTAAATAAGAGGTCAGCTTCTGCCATCCATCACCACTCACTACAGGAGCGACCATCCATCACCACTCACTACAGGAGCGACCATCCATCACCACTCACTACAGGAGCAACCATCCATCACCACTCACTACAGGAGCGACCATCCATAACCACTCACTACAGGAACGACCATCCACCACCACTCACTACAGGAGCAACCATCCATCACCACTCACTACAGGAGCGACCATCCATAACCACTCACTACAGGAACGACCATCCATCACCACTCACTACAGGAGCGACCATCCGTCACCACTCACTACAGGAGCAACCATCCATCACCACTCACTACAGGAACGACCATCTATCACCACTCACTACATGAGCGACCATCCATCACCACTCACTACAGGAGCAACCATCCATCACCACTCACTACAGGAACAACCATCCATCACCACTCACTACAGGAGCGACCATCCATCACCACTCACTACACGACTGACCATCCATCACCACTCACTACAGGAGTAACCATCCATCACCACTCACTACAGGAGTAACCATCCATCACCACTCACTACAGGAACACCACCAGTTCTCACCCCTCCATAAGACACTACCCTCCTCCTCCACCAGGCGAGATATTGTCACCTTCAAGTCACTAAATATTGCCAGAATGACACCCGCGGCTCAAGAACACATCGTCCCCGGTACAACGCTGTATTAACAACCCTCTTTGGTGGCTGGGACACTGCCTCTACTGTCAAGAATATTAACATGGACTACCGAGAATTTAACAACTGGTTTTTTTTTAACCTCTTTTTAACCTTCCTGGTTGATGTTTTGATTACATGTATATAAAATAACTGACTCATATATCCATAGGGAGAATTTTTCATACGCTGACCGACAGACAATTTCACCCCCTCTACCCGCCCCCACCCTCCCCCCCCTCATTGCTAGGGAGGAAAGAGAAGAGCAGAGGCGTGGCCATGGGGGTGGGTGGATCAGCCCAGCGTGATGCACCGTCCCCCACCCATCATGATAACGGGCTAGCAGGCTCTCACTAGGGTCACGCACCCCCATGATATATCTTCCCCGGTACAGCCTGTTTCCCACGATCCTGGTGATGTGGTATATTACAGCGGGGGATATTGGTGTTAGGCGTGTGGGCGTGTGGTGGTCGGAGGGAGGGAGGGAGGGAGGGTTGCGCGGGGTTTAGTAAGGAAAGGGTAGGAAGTAGGTGTGTGTATGTGTAAAAATAATAATAATAATAATTAACGGTTTATTGAAAAAAATCTGCAGCCCGAAGGCTGAAAATATACAATGGACACAAATGACTTATTACATACATTAGTGGTTTAACAAAAGCCTTCATTAGAGAAAGGTGAAGGAACATACAGTGAACATACAGATTAATGTAGGTGTTGAACAGCAAACTCGTAGTGTAGTAACTCCCTCCCAGATGGTGTTAGGAGGAACTCATGTGGTGTAGTAGTTCCCTCAGATGTTGTTATGAGGGACCTGGCGTGGTGTAGTAATTCCCTCGCTGATGGTGTTATGAGGGGCCTCACGTGGTGTAGTAATTCCCTCACAGATGGTGTTATGAGGGGCCTGACGTGGTGTAGTAATTCCCTCACAGATGGTGTTATGAGGGACCTCACGTGGTGTAGTAATTCCCTCACAGATGGTGTGATGAGGGACTTGACGTGGTGTAGTAATTCCCTCACATATGGTGTTATGAGGGACATGTGGTGTAGTAATTCCCTCACAGATGGTGTTATATGAGTGAGGTTTGGTCCCAGGCCTTCCTATCGTAGACGGATTAACACATCGGTGGTTGTTGTTGGGTCTCGCGGGGGCCGTTATCACTGGGTACCTGGGACCTCACTGTGTGAAGGTTAACTTGGGTACGACTGTTACTGTTGAGTTGTTCTCACTGACTTAAGCACTGTTCACCACTGTTCACCTCTGTTTAACACTGGTTCCGTTCCTTTCCTAAATGAAATTGTAACTTCTGGCGAGAACTTGTTGATATTCCGGTGGGGAGGAGGGTTCAGGGGAGGGGGTTGGTATGGGCCAACTTAACAGTTGACCTGGCTGCTCCGAGAGGAGCGCCAGGTACGTCTTGACCCTTCGGTGGTCAAGGATGTGTGTATGTGTGTGTGTGTGTGTGTGCGTCTGTGTGTGTGTCCATAATATAATTTAAGACATTTATCTTCACTATCTCAATGAAACGCAACACAAGTCAACCATTTATAACTAACCAAAACAGAAATAGGCAAACAAGCTGACGTTACGGTGGACAAGACCCAATCAGAAAACGTCATGCCCTCATGTGGGTGGGTTTTACATTCAAGTTTTTTTTGTTCTCCTATCTGACGATGCCTTTTGACAATACTCATTACAGGGGAGAAAAAAAAATCACGTGGAAACGAAAGTGATTATTTCCTGCCAATTACATCACAGTTAAGAAAAATCAACGAATAAAAAAACAAGAGTGGTATATCGTTACTAATTAACTGTGGTAATTAAGTCTCCGCATCTCGTTAACCTTTGACTGTGGAGGTGAGGGTGAAATTTTCTTTGTTTTATATATGTGTGTGTGTGTGTGTGTGTGTGTGTCCTCCCTCCCATCCCTTCACTTCCTCTTCCATTCACCCTCTTTTCCGTTCACCTTCCCTTCCCCTCCCCTCCCCTCCCCTTACCCTTGTCTGGTAAATAGTAAAAAATGTTAAAGGGTGTTAAGATGTGGGAGCTTGAGAGGAGGGAGTAAGGGGGACGGGCGGGAGTAAGGGGGAGGGACGGGAGTAAGGGGTAGAGCGGGAATAAGGGGGGATAAGGGAGAAGGAGGATGTATAGGGGAGGAAGGGATTGGGGGAAGGGAGTAAGGGGAAAGAATGTTTTCAGGGAGAGGAAAGGAATAAGGGAGAGGAAGGAAGAGGAGAGTAAGGGAGAGGAAGGGAGTAAAGGGGGAGGTTTTAAGGGAGAGAAAGGTGGTTTGGTATAGGCCTGGGGCGTGTACAGATGATAAATGATGATGATAATACGAAAAAAAAGTATATGATATATTGTTCTGTATTATGACCTCACTCTAGATAATGGAAGTAGAGATCCCTGTTCTCTCTCTCTCTCTCTCTAGCTCTAATCTCTCATTCTATTTATCTTTCTTTCCTTACTCCCTTTAATTTTCTCTTTCCTACCCTACTCTCTCTCTCTCTCTGTCTCTCTCTCTCTCTCTCTCTCTCTCTCTCAAACAAAGACACTAATGAAAGTCTCCCCACAAACGTCATTAAAGATTAAATCCTCATAAGTGTCATTAGCGAGGAGGCAAATGTTTGTTAATTATAGCACAACCATACACGATACGATGGTGGTAGTGGTGGTAGGGAAGGTGGCGATGGTGGTAGTGGTGGTAGGGAAGGTGGCGATGGTGGTAGTGGTGGTAGGGAAGGTGGCGATGGTGGTAGTGGTGGTAGGGAAGGTGGCGATGGTGGTAGTGGTGGTAGAGAAGGTGGCGATGGTGGTAATGGTGGTAGAGAAGGTGGCGATGGTGGTAGTGTTGGTAGGGGAGGTGTCAGCGATGGTGAGATACAAAACTATTAATTAAATCCTACCTTCAGAGTTACAAATATGGAATAAATCTCCTATATATCAAGAAAATCCCCAAACCAGCTGTCGGTATCTCTGAGATGATCGTATGTGTGTGTGTGTGTGTGTGTGGAGAAGGAGGAGGAGAGGAAAGGGAGAGAAAGAGGGATGAGGAAGAAAGGGGCAGGGGGTGGGGAGGAGGTACGGGGAGATATCCTAATTTCGTCATCCAGTCTCCTCTTGTTGGCTACCATCCCACGTAAATCCTAAAATCCCTTCCCCCCCCTTCTGCTGTCATTACATCTCTCTATTCCTTTCCTTTTGTCTCTCTTTTCTCCTCCAACTTCTATTTATCGTCTTTATTCTTCTCTATTTTATCTTTTTTTTAATGAAAGTAAAATTTACGTTCTTAGATATGTTGCTTAAATGTGTACAATAAAAACATATATAGTTTAGTCTACCCCACACTTTGCATCCTACACCCATGACGTCACCATCTACACTCATGACATCACTTACACCTACGTCATAATATACACCCACGTTACCACCTACACCCACGTCACCATCTACACCTACGTCACCATCTACACCCACGTCACCATCTACACCCACGTCACCATCTACACCCACGTCACCATCTACACCTACGTCACCATCTACACCCACGTCACCATCTACACCCATACCACCTACACACGTCACCAACCTACACCCACGTCATCACCTACACCCACGTTACCATCTACACCCACGTCATCACCTACACCCACGTCACCATCTACACCCACGTCACCACCTACACCCACGTCACCAACCTACACACCCACGTCATCACCTACACCCACGTCACCATCTACACCCGTCACATCTACACTCATGACATCACTTACATACATCATATACACCCACGTCACCACCTACACCTACTTCACCATCTACACCTACTTCACCATCTACAACTACGTCACCATCTACACCCACGTCACTACACAGGAGCAATATAATACTACCACAATCCGTCCGTCTCTCCGTCTCTAATATCCAACTGTCTATCAAGATCATCGAGGGAGGCAGAGTTCGATACCCAGCAATTCTGAGATTTATTTAAGCAATTGAGTCATGGCTTCAGTTCCACCTCGATCTATATTTTTGTTTGGTGAGGACATAGATCCCTTACAGGTCTAGTCTTTTGGGTTTTACTATCTTGCAGTGTCGCTCAGTCTCGGGTTATAAAGTTTAAACGCTGGCATCAACTAGACTGCCGTGACTAGGAACAATTTGGTGTAATAAAAACCTCGTTGGTAACTGACTTGTATACGTGATCTAGACAGTTGACCTATTACCCATAATCCTTTTGTTGTGATCCGACGTGAGTATAAACAAAGTGTGTGCCCAGTTGATGATGGAGGGTGTTTATATGATCCGGCTTTGTTCCATAACTTTTAAGAACTGATGGATGACTGATGTTCGACACGCGATGCGAAAAATATTTTTGTTTTCGTTTAGTTTTTTTTTTTTTAATTTTGTGTTTTAGATGAAGCTATGAATAAATTAAGAGAAGCGTTGACTTAATATGTATATTTACATGTATATATACACGTTCATGTATATTTTTCGTTGAACATGAGTGCCGAATAAGGGAATGTGTACGTATATACGTCTCTCTCTCTCTCTCTCTCTCTCTCTCTGTCTTGCTCCTCCAATCGAATCTTCTCTCACACACCCACAAACGTACGAGTACCGCAGTGCAACCACTCCTATATTTATGTCTAGTATACACAAAGCCACACTTGGCATAGTTCAAAATAATGGCAATCCTGACCCAGTAGAGCCACCACCCTCACCCCTCCTACACCCCAGACACGTGAGAGAGGAAGCTGCTCTATAAGGATCTCTCCCCACGTACTGTTACTTTACGTCCAAGTCCAATAACCAAATCCGTTTCCATTTGACTGAATTATCGTGTCCGTAACTCAGATCCACGTACAGGTTTACTCACAGCTGCACGGACATACAGACACAAGGATTGACGCTCAGCACATCCTTCCCTGTGTGTGTGTGTGTGTGTTGGGGGGGGGGGGGAATTAATTCGTTTAGCAATTACCTGCGACAAAGGGCAGGTATTCAGAACAGACTAACATTAATAAAAATATGAATTGGACGAACACATATTTTTCTGTTAAAACTCAAACGCTGAACAAACAAACAAACATATAAATGAAGAAAAAAAAATTGTATTCACACACTTCTGAAACGATGGTTATTTGGGTTGACGGTCATAAACACTTATTGCTAAAAGACAAACACAACACACAGGTCATATTAATGGATCCAGTATTATGAAGCTTCCTAACCTAACCATTATGACTGGAGCCCATTACATTATGGTTCCATTAAAACTGGGAGCCATTAGATTGGGCCCTCTTAAGTTGTGGTTACATCAAAATTGGGAGCCATTAGGACCCGTTAACCCATAAAACAGATAAATCAGCATCATAAGTCCATGCACACACACACACACACACACACACAGGTCATCAAAACATCCCAGCCCACTCCCAGATCATCAATGCATAACAGCTCTCGACATCAGTACACAACAGCCCACGACATCAATACATCCCAGCCCACGACATCAATACATCACAGCCCACGCCCAGATTATCAATATAAGTGGGTCAACAGTGGGTGGTGTGGGTTGAGGTGGTATTTGGTGCGGCCTTCATACCACAGCCGTCAGCCGCCAGCCGCCAGCCGTCAGCTGCCTTGATCCCTAGTGAGTAATGTTCACCCTAGCGTATTATCACCTGGTGGGTATTGTGCCTGATAACCTGTCCTGAACCGTACCTAACTTCCCTTGACCTGAACTAACCTTCCTTGACCTTAACTAACCCTCCTTGACCTTACCTAACCTTCCTTGACCTTACCTGACCTGAACCTTACCTAACCTTCCTTGACCTTACCTAACCTTCCTTGACCTTAACTAACCCTCCTTGACCTTACCTAACCTTCCTTGACCTTACCTAACCTGCCCTGAACCTTACCTAACCTACCATGAACCTTACCTAACCTACCCTAGACCTCACCTAACCTTCCTTCAACCTTACCTGACCTCCCTTCAACCTTACCTGACCTTCCCTCATCCTTACCTGACCTTCTCTAAACCATACCTGACCTTCTCTGATCCCAACCTGCCTCGGACCTTACCTGATTGTTCAATGTAATTCAAAAGTGATTTCCCTGTGAAATTTTCCAAAACCAAAATTTTAACCTTTTTCTGAATTTTTTATTTATTTTTTCCTGGACCCCCTAACCACAAGCGTAGGGGTCTGGGGGGTCAGGGGGGTCTGGGGTGTCAGGGGGTCTGGGGGTGGGGGGGGTTAACTGTTAGTGTTGGGTCCTCCATTTTATCTCTCTTTGTCAATAAGAGAAGAATTAAAAATGGAGGAAACTTTCTACCCACAATTCAACACTCCTCTTTCTCTTCTATCACGACCATTGTGTCTTATGGCTTGGTCTTGGTCCTTTTAGTTTTCACTCAGCTTTTACCCTAGACAAAACTTTCCTGCAGGCGATAATATTCTGGGTCAATACTTTTATGTTATGGAAATGTTGGGTTCTGAGGCTCTGAGCAACTATCTTTCTTCTCGGATCCAAACACCTGGCCCCCAGAGACCACTTATCCTACACGTCTCATGCCCCTAAAAATTGACCTGACCTGACCTGACCTGACCTGACCTGACCTGACCTAACCTAACCTTACCTAACCAAACCAAACCTAATCTAACTTACCCCACTAAAATCTTCCTCTAACTTAACCGAACTTAACAATATCTAATCTAACCTAACTTAACCGATTTTAAAATAAACTTACCTAATGAGAGAGAGAGAGAGAGAGAGAGAGAGAGAGTTTGGTGCTTTGGTAAGCAACTCGTATATATTTCACTGTCTTGTACACAGGAAAGAGCAAGTCCTCCTCTTCATCCTCTTCTTACCACCTCTTTCCCTCCTATTCATCCTCTTATTAATCCTCCTCCTCCTCCTCTTCTCCTCCTCTCCTCCTACTCTCCTCCTCCTCTTCCTGATGATGCCTCGGCAGTTACCATCGGATAAACAATCACATAAACAAAATACCTCATGAATAGTGACAAGCAAACAAGGAAACTATTTTGTGAAGCCTCGTGGATAAGTGGGAGGTGGAGGAGGAGGGGGGTGGAAGAACGAGGAAGTGGAGGGGAAGGAAGGGGAAGAAGAAGGGGAGGAGGGGGAAGACGAGAAGGGTGGGGAGGGGGAAGAAGAAGGAGAGGAGGAGAAGTGGAAAGGGGAGATGAGGAAGACTGGAGGATGAGGAGAGGAAAGAAGGGGAGAAGAAGGAAAAGGGAGAAGAGTAGGAGGGGGAGGCGGGAACAGAGAAGGGAAAGGAGGAAGATGATTAAGATGAAGGGGAGGGTGAAGAGGAAGGGGAGGGTGAAGAGGAAGGGAAGAGAGGAGAAGTGAAAGAGGTGTATAATACAGTATAAAAATAATACAAATTCTGTTGTCTAGCTGAAAACTTTTTGATGAAATATTACAAAAATCTATTCATCACTCAACACTATATACAGCACTATGTATCTGTCAGGTCAGAGGTCAAGGTCACAGCTGAAGGTCAAAGGGCAAAACCTTATCTTGAACATATTATACCTCATCCCTGTGTCCATACTTCTCCCTGATAACGTTTCTGTTTGATATAATTTTCTCTCAAAGATACTGAAGTTAAGGATACTACACTGTTTACATACTGTATCTTCTATGATCCATTAATGTAGCTCTCAAGGGTGACATAGGTAGAAGGTCCTTGTTATCTGATCAATATAATGATTTCCTCAGTAACAACTTTGGCTTTCTCATGTGTATCCTCTTGTTCCCTTCGTAATGTTGATAAATAACCATAGAAAACTAATATTTAGTGGCTTCCTGCAGAGATTGTGTTACCTGGGGTCTGGAAAGTTGTGTCAAAACAATGCATCACAAAGCAGAGATACGACTGTTATAATGTTTAAGGTCAATTGATATAAATTCCTAGGTCTCACGTTTCATCACCTGAAGATGTATTGTACAGAGGAAATAAGGTCAAACGTCAAAGTCATATATAGAGGTCAAAGAGCAAATGCATCTTTTAACCACCAGGGCTCATTGAAAGGGTTGGCTGTGTTTGTATGTCTGCCACGTAATTTGTTTTGTTTGTCTGCTTCCTCCTAGACAGATATTATTAACCCTAAGAAATCATATATTGTCTATATCCACTCTGCAGGGTCCATACATGTGTCTCTTCGAGGTAAACACCAGAAGGATTACTCAATTTGTATGTTTTCTTTGATCACAGGATCCAAGGGGCATCCAAGGTTTATCTAGACCCAATTTCTTTCCTTCTGTTTTCTCTCCTTTCTCTCTTATTCTCCTGTTCTTCTTTTTTTCTATTTTCTTGATTTTTTTTCATCTTTTATCATTTTTCTTATGATTTTCTTCGGAGTAGTATTTTTTTTTTCACTGATTTTCATATATGTTTTTTTTTTCCATTTCCCAGTTTATCTTTTCCTCCCATCTCTTGTATCTTATTTTACTTATTTACTTCCTCCCTCTCTCTCTCTCTCTCTCTCTCTCTCTCTCTCTCTCTCTCTCTTCCTTCTTTTGTCTTCACTTCGGCTTTCATCCTGAGTTAATGTCATTTCCTCGCTGTTATCGTCTCTTTTAGTATGTCTTCATTCATGACTACTTTCTCTCTATCTCTCCATTCTATTGTTATTTCCTCTCAGACTTTCTCTCCTTGAGTTATTGCTTTCTCCTCTTCCTCCAACTGTTTACTCGACAACTTTCTCCCCGTGTTTGTCTTCCCCTTGTTATTGCTCCTTCAACTCTCTCTTTGAATTATTGTCTTCTAACCTTCTGTTATTTTTTCTTCTTATCTTCAGTTATTGCGGCATATTTCTTTCTCTTTGTCCCTGTTCCCTCCTCCTTCGTTTATCTATCATTATGTCTTACTGTTTGGGGCTTGGCTCTCTCTTATTCGTCGGCGAGAGAGAGAGAGAGAGAGAGAGAGAGAGAGAGAGAGAGAGAGAGAGAGAGAGAGAGA
>NW_024732440.1:2561889-2599389 GCF_018991925.1 Homarus americanus | reverse complement strand
GAGAGAGAGAGAGAGAGAGAGAGAGAGAGAGAGAGAGAGACATATATACCAGGTAGTAGGTGAAGCAGATCTTAATATATAATGTAAACACACAACACCACCCACCACCACAACAACAACACCACAACACCATCAAAACACTAAACACCACTATCACAACACCAAGCTACCACCACAACCACTCAACAGTAGTCTCAGAGGTAATGGGTCTCATCTCTTCCTTGATAACTGTGTTGATAATTATGTCTCTAATAATAAACACACATAAAGATATCACTAACACAACAAGACCCTTCACTGTGTCCTCAAGAGATCCCCTGCATCAAATTATGTTAGCCGCCCCTCTTACCACAGTGTGTTAAATTATTGAGCTACACGGTACATGAGCGGTGAGACGTCCATGTTTAAACGCCCCTTCCATAAAATTTGATTTATCGAGCCTTTATCCCTCTTAAGTTGACAGACAAACTACCTCGGTTTTTTTTTTTTTTTTGCTCCGTGGTACTCATGAGCCGCGAGGGAGTCAGACTGTTCTTACTACACGCCTCACAGTCTATCTATGATGACAAAACAAATATTATGTGATTTTGTTTTATTTTCGTATTTTTTTCGGGATTATAAACCAATGAAATATATGTATGTTTATGTAGGAAGTAATTGATTTAGGTTTATGACAATCCTTTAGTTACGGTTGAATTTTAATTAACCTCTCTCTCTCTCTCTCTCTCTCTCTCTCTCTCTCTCTCTCTCTCTCTCTCTCTCTCTCTCTCTCTCTCTCTCTCTCTCTCTCTCTCCCTCCTTCCCTCCCTCCCTGTACCTTGGTCACAGTCCTGTCCACTCCAGAGGGTTGAAACAAGAGACTCACACTAGCCCCTGGACCCAGAACCTAACCAAAGTTTACCTAACCTAATTTTATTCTAACTTAAGCTCCCCTTTGCATACTCTAACTTAACCTACACCTCACACATCCTAACTTAACCTACACCTCACACATCCTAACTTAACCTACACCTCACACATCGTAACTTAACATACCCCAAACTTAACCTAACCCATACTCAGCCTGGCTTAACCTACATCTTACATATCCTAACATGACCAAACTAAAGTCCCGGTTTTTGTATAAGAATTGAAGTCAGAGTTCTTTTTCTTTTTTCTGACTCAAAGGAACAGGTTCCTTTCATTCACGTCAGGTGTTATCAGCTCCAAGTGAAATATTTACTAGGGGTTACACAGGGGGTAGGGAGGTAGGGAGGGAAGGGGGGAGGGAAGGGGAGGAGGGAAGGGGGAGGAGGGGGGAGGGAAGTAGAGAGAGGGAGGTAGGGGGAAAGTAGTGGAACGACGTGATGGTGATAACAGTGGTGTGGGTGAGAGTGTTGGTGTGACTGTGGACACAACAACAACAACAGCAGCAGCTTTAAAAAGAGTTGGTGGACAGTGTGTCAGTTCTTGTTGTGTGTGTGATTTGTAAAAGTTTCTTGCTATTTCAGGTTACTGCGATCCTCCCCGCTCTTCCTCCTCCCTCTTCTCTCAACTCGTAATTTTCCTCTACCGTCAACAAAGGATTTTTTTCTTTTTTTAACGAGTTTCATCTATGGAGGATACATGAGTCAGAACTAAACAACACCACTGGAGAGCCTTTCTTCCATGACGGTGAAATTGAAAATAAAAGGACAAGTATTTCCCACAAGAGGCCCAAAACTGCCACCGCGTCGTAGAAACGTATAAGTGGCCGCAACTCCCTAAAAATAAGGACAGTAAATATTATTCCTCCACCTACTACCAGATATTATGGTAAATGCAACTACACAGCAAGTCTAGCTGAAATCCATTATTGTCTGTTTGAGTTATAGTGCTCATAAGGCGCACACACACACACACACAGTCGCCAACTCCCTCCTCGTGAGCTGTCGAAAGATAAAACCAGTGAATTTCGTCTCTGATCTCAAGATGCTGCAGAACTATCCTGACGTAGTACAATAGACTCGAGGGAGGTGGGGAAGGTAGTCGTCATCTGAGGTTAAGCACAAATACCTACAAAGTCAGCAACAGTGTCAAGGAGATCGAGGTCAAGATGTACATATATATATCCTCGAGTTGGTAGTGCCACAGTGCCATGGTGCCACGGGACGTCATTTTAGGTTTAAGACTGACGTAAAGTATTAGAAGCTAAGAAGAAAAGAGTAATGTTTTTGTTTTTCCTGTGAGGTGTTGATGCCGTGAGGAGTGATTTCGGAACAAAGCAATTCTTAACACGTGGCTGCAGGTACAGAAGTTTGGTGATGAAAGAGGAGGAGGAGGAGGAGGAGGAGGAGGAGGAGGAGGAGGAAGAGGAGGAGGAGGAGGAGGAGCGGAAAGAAAGGATAGAGTATTGTGAATGATTCCTGGAGACAAACAAGAAGCGGAATGGTCTATATTTATACATTATTTTCACAATAAACACCAAACCATATTCAGTTACAGAAGAAAGATGAAATAAAAACAAAAGACAGACAGACAGACAGACAGACAGACAGACAGACAGACAGACAAACTAACAGACAGACGTTTAAAAATTCCCTACTAGTAACATAATATTTTTCATGTTACAATTACTACTCTTTGCTATACCTATATTTCTATAAACAGAGCAAAATAAATATCCATATAGTTATCCCACATACACAGGGACTTTTCGATCACCCTGGATATATAATTTTTTCCCCACATGTTCTGAGACCCAGGGTTAAAAATAATTGGATCATGCACAATATCAAATTCACCCAAGGTCTCCCGGGTGAAGATCAAACTGCTCCCTAAGTTCTGAGAAAATCTGTCACCCCGTACTGGAGTTGTGGAGTTCTTAAGAGACAGCTGGCGGGGAAGGAAAGTGTATGTATGTGACCCCAAAATATTGGATTGGATTGGAAAGTAAATACAATCATAATATTACTGGATTCGAGATTAGTTAATAATAATAATAATAATAATAATAATAATAATATAATAATAATAATAATAATAATAATAATAATAATAATAATAATAATAATAATAATAATAATAATAATAGTCTAAGGTAGTATTTTGGTAAGACGTAAATTGTATAAGTAAATACAATCTCTCTCTCTCTCTCTCTCTCTCTCCCTCTCTCTCTCTCTCTCTCTCTCTCTCTCTCTCTCTCTCTCTGAAGACGTAAATGTAAGATAGAGAAAGAACTCGAGAGAAAATAAGAAAAAGTGAGAGGTTTTGTTTCATACGTCGGAAATGATGGAAACGAGCTTAAAGCGGGCAAGTAGTGGTGATGTTGGCGGTGGTGACGGTGGTGGTGACGGTGGTGGTGAGGTGGAGGTGGAGAGTGGTGGTGGTGGTGATTAAGGTGGTAGTGGTGAATGGTAATTGTTGGTGGTGAGTGGTGGTGGTGATGATTATGGTGGTAGTGGGTGATGGTGGTATGTCTTAAGACGACAATTAAATATATCAGTAGAGTAAATAAATAAATAAATAAATAAATAAATAAATAAATAAATACGGCGAAGAGGGGAAGAAATTGCTAGTCAGAGTCTCAAAATACTTTACGTCAAATTTCTCCTACAGCCTGTCACATCTGAGGAGGGGGAAGGGAAGGGTGTGTGGGGGTGAGGGGTGTGGAGGGAGGGGGATAGAGTGGGTGTGGAAGGTGGTGGGGGGGGGAGTGTTTTGAAAGTGCCCGGGAAATTCTTCTAGTTGGCGGAGTCTGGTGACCTCCCTAGGCTCTGAAATGCGCTGCGATTGGTCAATACATTCCACCATCCTGAGCGTTGATTGGTTGAAGGATACCAGGAAGGCTGTTTATTCTCTCTCTCTCTCTCTCTCTCTCTCTCTCTCTCATGCGTATTAAATATTTTCTTCCGCAAATGAAAACAAACTGAACGTAGTATTATTTTAAATGGTCTTTCAATGTTGCTGGAGGAACATTTTGTAATTTCATAAACGGAACACACACACACACACGGTTTTACTTCGTTTCTAAGCGCTTTTTCCTGGATCATCATCATCATCATCATCATCATCATCATCATCATCATTATTATTATTATTATTATTATTATTATTATTATTATTATTATTATTATTATTATTATTATTATTATTATTATTATTATTATTATTATTATTATTATTATTATTATTATTATTATTATTATTATTATCATTATTATTATTATTATCATTATCATTATTATTATTACCGCGTGAAAGACAGTCTTTGCCCTCATACACACCTATTAATGATTTCACCAAACAGTCTTACAGTACCACATAAAGATTAGCCACCCCCAACTTATTTCACCTCATGCAACAATCCCCTTTATCACCAATGAAGTACATTTACAATTCAACAACAATTTAATAACAATCAGTGAGATGGATGGGGTGCCTTTACTACAGGCAGCTACACGACCCCGTGGTTTGGTAGTGAATAGTTCCAATATGTCACATCCAGACAGTTGCTGTTATTTGGTTTCAAGTGTTGTCAGTCCACCCAGGGAATAGCGACTCATGAATCCGAAGCATTAACAATTGAGTGGGAGTGGGGGATGGATGAGTGGGATGGATGAGTGGGAGAGGGGGATGGATGAGTGGGAGAGGGCATGGATGAGTGGGAGAGGGGCATGGATGAGTGGGAGGAGGCCAGGTGAGTGGGAGAGGGGGATGGATGAGTGGGAGGGGGCCGGACGAGTGGGGAGGAGTGACCGGGGACTCAATGAATATCGTCAAACTATATTAATGTGTGGGTGAGAGGGTAGGTGAGAGGGTGAGGGGGTGATGTGTGAGGGAAGGGCGAGAGGGTGAGGGGGAGGTGATGGAAGGGGATGAAGGGTTAGGGAGGGTGGTGTGATGGAAGAGGGAATCCACAACCTTCCCAATCCGTGTTTTTATTTATTTATTTATTATTATTTTTTTTTTGCATCCGATCACCCTTTTGGATGTCACCATTCCTCGCTTACCGGGATCACCAACCCATCACACCAACCCAGACAAATGCCACTAAGAATGTCATATTACCTCAAGTTTCTGAATCACCAACCTAACCTAATCTAATCCCTCCCCCTCCCCAAGGTATAGCGTTAAGGTGTTTAATCATCGGGTGAAGTAAGGTGTGGGGCTAATCTTCAGGTGAAATAATTTTGGTAGGGGGTTAATCTTCACTTGATTCATAAAGACCGTAACTTTTTATTTTTATTTCCCCCACAATATAATACAGAAACTATACATTTTTTTCTTCTGATTTTGTTGGTTCAGTATACCTAGACATCTGGGATCTGTACTGTCTTGTGTTCCATCGCTTATATTGTTTTATATTTATGTAATCTATTGTACTTTAATGTAACTATTAATGGACAAACCTGAAAAATAAACACCCTAACCTAACCTAACCTAACACCACCAATTAGTATTAGGTGGTTAATCTTCAGGTAACGCAATGTATCTTAGTCATCTCGCGTGAAGACTGGAGGCGTTTTCTGTACCATTAAAGACACTTACTTTCAAACACTCCCGCCTGTACAATATGTGTTGTGATTGACGGAGGTTTATTGAGGCGCTGTCAGACCCTCACGATGAAATTGGAAAAATATCGTTTAATTCAGTTGATAGATCGGCCCCGAGAGGAGAAAAACATTGATGTGTGCATCCTGGGGAGGCTGATGTCTGCCCCGTGTTTATAGATACCCTCCTGGATATACTGTACACTACACTAACGAATTATATTCCTAGCGTGAGGCTTTACTATTCATTCAAAAGAGGCTGAGATTCTCACTTCATTATTAATTATTAGTAAATCTAATATTTTAATATGTTTTCAGTTAACAAATTTCTATCAAACAATTTTATGAGTCGTAGTCAGTAATTATAAGCATGTTTGGGACACAGGCTCCTGGCACCTACAGTCCTGGGAAGGCCGAGTAAAAATTAATGGTTGGTTGGTATTATTCCGGTTTATTTACGCTATATCTAGGCTTTAGAACTGCAATGAATATATCTGGTATTATAAAACGTAAATTATTTGTTCGGCTTTTGCAGAACACATTTAATAATTAAAGGAAATTTGTGTATTTATTCAACAAGAGTTTATCACTCCGCACCTCCACCTCTGGGGGCATAAGCCGCCGCTTGTATGAAGAGTTTTGATTCGTTAGGGTTTTAGACCAATCAAAACCAAACATGTTCCGAAGGTTGTTTGGTGAAGCAAATATTCTGTGCGCTGCAGGCAGCTACTGGCCACGACCAGATGAGGTAAATTTTACGAGAAACGTTTTCACCATTACAAGAGACGTCTGTTGACCTACACACAGTAACTGGTATTCATTACACTATTTCTTACTAATGTAACTCTCAATAATTAGTGTATAACATATATCAATCCCTTCCTCTATGACCTGTGCTCATTACAGTACTAGTCCACGCTTAACTCCCATAATATTTTCGCGTGTGACCAACAGTGCCATCTACTGATGAACTTTAACAACAACATTCCAGGTGACCTTTGACCTTATCTCACCGGAGCTCCTGTACCTAAGTGGTTCAACTCGCTTAACAAATTGCTAAATAACCAATGATAACTGCCAAACCTGTTTCATTACGAGCCTATCAACATTATTTAGTTGTCATCAAGTCGTCAATTGTTTAATCACGTGACCGAGTAATATACGGCCCTGGCGCTGATGTGTCTCTGTTGTACATAAACGGAGGTCTCACAGTTAAAGGATCACATTGGGAAGAACATTTTATATACAGTGATTAATCAAAATACCATTATGTGCAACAGTCACCAGTAACACACACGACAATACTAACCAAGAACACCACGTAACATCCTCTCGCACCAAAACTAAATTCAACTCACTTAGTACATTGAAATTAATCGCGTTGATACTTTACACATGTGTATTACGGACGGATGGAGAGACGAACACCCGGACAGACAGGCGAAGGGACAGCACCAGAACCCCCTTAAGGAACAAGAGTATAGAGGCAAAAGACTGGACAGAGTGACGTAGGAACACACACCAGGATTAATAGTTCTTGAGATTTACAGCGACAAGCCACTATCATCACCAGTCTCTCCTACACCACCTGTTACTCTCCACCACCAGTCACCATTGCTCCATCAGTCTCTCCACCACCAGTCATTCATTACCCTCTCCACCAGTCACCCACCACCACCAGTCACCCACCACCACCAGTCACCCACCACCACCAGTCATCCACCACCACCAGTCACCTACCACCACCAGTCACCCACCACCACCAGTCACTCACCCTCCAGTCTACATCAATCTCCTTCTCTGTATTTTTCTACCATTATAACATTTCCTACACGTTCAGCTTGGCACATTACTCCCCACACTCCCTCCCTGACTGTTAGTTTGTGTTTTCAAGAAGAACTTTTTAATGATAGTTTAAAAGAACATCCTTACTTATATTGAACACTGAACATCTGTATACAACAATGTAATAAAGTGAAAATTGGGGTAATTTATTTTATTTTCTACTTTGTTGATGATAATAATAATAATAATAATAATAATAATAATAATAATAATAATAATAATAATAATAATAATAATAATAATAATAATAATAATAATAATAATAATAATAATAATAATAATAATAATAATAATAATAATAATAATAATTTTCGTGATAGTCTAGACTAGAAGCATGATACATATACTCTCTCTCTCTCTCTCTCTCTCTCTTTCTCTCAGTATATATTCTCCCTATTTCTCTTACACACTTTCTCTCCCTATCCCAGCCCCTTTATTCTCTAATGTCCTCCCCACCTTTTACCCTTTCCCTACTTAACCCCTCTTCCCTACCTTCCTCTTCTCCCTCTCTCCCCTCTGCCTATTTTCCCTTCCCACTTCCCTGTTTTACCATCTCCCTTCCCCTCGCCCCCCCTCCTCCCCCCACCTAAGGCCTGATAGATGAGTCTTATGTGTTCGTCTCATTTGCTGGCCGCCCCCCCCTCTCCCTCCCCCTCCTCCCCTCCCCAACACATATCTTGTTTGGGGAGTTTAAACGTCTTCCTCCATCACTCCTGATACTTTCCTCCTCCCTCACACACACCCCTTCCTCACACTCCCTCCTCACACACTCCTCACACCCAGTCGCTCACACGCCCTCCTTCACATTCCTCCGACACACACCTCCCACACACGCCCTCCCTCACACACGCCCTCCCTCACACACGCCCTCCCTCACACACGCCCTCCCTCACACACTCTCTACAATAACAATTACTCTTCAACGACAAGGTAATCTATCTATCTATCTATCTATCTATCTATCTATCTACACATAATCTGTTGATAATCCAAAAAAACAACAACTAAGCTTTCAATTTATTTTTTTTAATTCTTAACTCTTTCACCTGTACATGTAATTCCAGAATATATATATAAGCTAATTAAGAATCATTGACTGGAGAGACTTTGATCATTCGTATAGGTGAGCGTTTGATCAATATGTTGTATCACTTACCACTATATAGGTGAGAGTTTGATCAATGTGTTGTATCACTTAACAATATATATTATGCCGAATTATGCTAAGGCTTTATAATTATTATATATTTCTACCTGTTCTACCTGTGCTTGTATTTGTACCTGTGCTTGAATCTGTACCTGTGCTTGTATCTGTACCTGTTCTAATATCTGTACCTTTACTTGTACCTGTGTTTATATCCCAGGTAACTGTTGGTCCACCCAGCAGTAAACAAGTACCTAAATTTGCAGTTGGTGAAGTAAAGACGGTCTAGTGCAGAGCCAGCCAAACTATACTACCTTATTGGTCGTCAAAGTTATAATTTCCAGTGTTTTTAATCAAAAAATATTAGTTACTTCAGCACCATATTTAAAAACCTCAGATATTTCAGTATTTTGATGAATAAAAAATAAATCCTCGACTATTTGAGGTTGGGTGTACACAATTTAGGCTCCTAGATGAGATGGCGAAAGGCGTGGAGCAGCTCGTAATTCATAGGGGAAGCCAGGGCAACCATAAAGTGAGAGAGAGAGAGAGAGAGAGAGAGAGAGAGAGAGAGAGAGAGAGAGAGAGAGAGAGAGAGAGAGATTGAAACAGGAGATGTCTGTTAATAGTGGCGGAGGAGGTTAACAAGTAGTGGTGACATTACCTACTGAAACACGGGTTGTAATGTCCGTAGATTTTACCACATTGCCTACTGAAACACGGGTTGTAATGTCCGTAGATTTTAACACATTACCTACTGAAACACGGGTTGTAATGTCCGTAGATTTAAACACAACTGAATAAATAACACCTAGTAACTGACAATGCCGTCGACATGGTGGAAGGGAGAAAAGAGACACACTGTAATATACGCAGAGGTTAACAAAGGTCAATTTTATCATTGTGAGAAATAGAGTCAAAAGACAAACACAATGTATATTTTACCATCACGTTTTTGAAAGCAACAAAGAACGGCACTTTCTCCCACTCTTCAAAGGAAGGAATAAATAAGTAAGAGAGAGAGAGAGAGAGAGAGAGAGAGAGAAACTTACCCTTGGGCAATCACCGTGAATGAGTACACTTGACCTATTTAACACACTCCAATAATCTCCTCAGTACACACACACACACAACAGTACTCGACAGCACACCACCCCGGAGCGACTCACTACTGCTCCTTCAGGTATAAACTCTCCCCCTGCCTCACCCCACCACACACGTTAATCAATCTATGGTGTTCAAAGTTCATATAGAAAATACCACAAATTCTAATGACATAATAAGAGATAAAAATATATAATGAAAAAAAATCAAATTATCAATCATATGGAAGTGAAATTTGTCTCTAAATGTAAACAAATGTAAACAAAATGTAAACAAAATATAAAACAATAAGTTATTTACGAGGTTTTGTAGAGTTTTTTACGATATATTTAAACGGAAAAAACGTTTACTTTAAAAAGAGGATTTTAACGGATTCGCTCTTTTAATTAATTTGAAAACAAGGAATAGGAAAATACTGGTGTGGGTTTTTTTTCGGACAGGATTATTTTAGTTAATACTGCAAACCTGAACTGTGACCCTTCCATGTGGGAGATTAATATAATCTGTCTGTCTGACTTGATACCGTATAGAGGAAGCGGGGGAACTCATAATTAGTGTTTACCTGACTTGTATAGATGTAAATAACGCGTTTGACCAGGTACTGTACTGAGAACAAGACCATGTCAAGCGCCTGGAAGAACACTACAACATTGAGGAGTTATTTGTTAACACGTATAAACTACACACCAGTAAGGTAACAACTGTGGAGTTAAGCAAGGTGGCATTATATCACCGTTACTATATATTTCTTATTTGTGTTGAAAGAAGTGAAAGACGGAACTAATTGTGAAGCTCTACAGATAATGGTACACTGTATGTTGACGACACAGCGTACTGGAAGTGCTAGAAGGACGGTCTTGAAGAAACAGGTAAAATATGGAACAAGTGTTTTGAAGGAACGAGGCTTGAGGTGACGACAACACCTGAAGCAGAAGTAAGAGATGGTGTTCAGTTATAACACCTACAGGAGTTCACACAACGAGAACATAAAAGATGTAACACATGTACAGTAAAACATTGGTGTTGTGCGTGTTATCACTAAATACAATGAGAACAGATATAACACACAGTACAGCTAACTATAGTTAAACATTTAGTGTTGTGTGCGCCATCATAAGACACCCTCAAGCACCACAACTGTTCCAGATCACCTGCCACCAGCACTAGTGAGCCCTGGACTCTCAGCACCAGACACAGTAACAGCCTCCAGGTTGCTGCAATGACACCGAGACTATAATTTTGAAAGACAAAAAGCCTGAATGTAAGAAAGTTAAATATTGTGGATTATTTCGATATTAAATCCTCATTAAACAAGGAAGATGGATCACAGTTGAGACGGCTGGAACATTTAGAAACAATGGCCAGAGAAAGAAGTGCTCGAGAATACTAAACTAGACCCCTGAAGGTAGACCAGCGGGAAGACCCCAAGTGTTTTGGTCTGTATAGATGACAATCTTCTTAATAATTATCACATATCAAATTTAGACTTCAACTCCCTCCATAAACCTTCAAAATAAACACTTTACCACTGTAGTTATATGAACCACCACCCCCTCCCGCCCCTCTCTCTCTTCGCCCTCTGCTGGGTCACCTGAGCAGAAGGCGTGAGACATGAGTGATGGTTGTGGCCCGTACCGTCCGTCCATTAGAGCTTCCTATAGGCCTCATCAATTTTCCTTATTACTTCGATTCTTTCCACACGACAAAGCTTTTTTTATATGATTCTTTAGTACATTATTTTCGCATTGCTGGGTTGTGTAAGGTTCATGTCACCCTCGAGTGTATAGTGTGTCACCCTCGAGTGTATAGTGTGTCACCCTCGAGTGTATAGTGTGTCACCCTAGATTGTATAGTGTGTCACCCTAGATTGTATAGTGTGTCACCCTAGATTACTCCCATTTCACTCTAGTAAATACTCTCCCCCATCATTAAACGTCATCAATCTCCTGGATGTCTCTTTCCTAAAATTCATCACAATTTTCTGCTTTAACTTTCTGTCCTAAAAGATTACCGTCAACACACCTGTCTCATCCGTAAACACACCTGTCTCTCCCGTACACACACCTGTCTCTGCCGTAAACACACCTGTCTCTCCCGTACAACACTCAGCTGTAGAAATATTTGGGCGTAAATGAACATCCTGGACTTGGACCCAGACCCGAGACAAAATAACTTGAGAGAGAGAGAGAGAGAGAGAGAGAGAGAGAGAGAGAGAGAGAGAGAGAGAGAGAGAGAGAGAGAGAGAGACCTACAAGCTGAGTTCCAAAGTACAAAACACAGGCTAACTCTCCTTCCTGTCTATCTCTTAATGTTTGTGTTACGCCCTAGAGTCATTCACGGAGCACTGAGGGAGTTTATTTAGCAAGAGGGTGGGTGAGTGGGTGGGTGGGTGGGTGGGGGCTCAGGCGGACGGTCGGACGGGTAAGATAAACACCCAAGTTAAAGATGATGTTATTAGTTGAGTAAGGAAGAGAAAAAAACAAGAAAGAAAGAAACAATTAAAACAACGGGTAATTATCAGAAGTCAGAGAGCCAGCCAGTATCTCTCTTCCCAGCGTCATGACCCCTCCCCCTTTCCTCCCTCCCCCCTTTATCTCCTTCTATTCACCTTCCCCCTCCCACCACCCCTCACGTTCTCCTGAGAGTCGAGGACTTTATCTTAAGTTCCAGAGGTCCAAGTTCGAATCTCATTCTCTTTAACACTTTACTGTGAGGCAGCTAGTAAATACACGAGAGAGAGAGAGAGAGAGAGAGAGAGAGAGAGAGAGAGAGAGAGAGAGAGAGAGAGAGAGAGAGAGAGAGAGAGAGAGAGAGAGAGAGAGAGAGAGAGAGAGAGAGAGAGAGAGAGAGAGAGAGAGAGAGAGAGAGAGAGAGAGAGGTGCTCCCCACCACCTGTACAGCCACACACAGCACTGCCCGACAACATGCACACCCACCCACAGCACTGCCCCACCACTGTACAGTCACAGCACTGCCCCACGACCTGCACAGCCACCCACAGCACTGCCCCCACCACCTGCAGCCACCCACAGCACTGCCCCACAACCTAGCCACCAACAGTACCACACCTGTACAGTCACCCACAGCACTGCCCCACCACCTGCACAGCCACCCACAGCACTGCCCCACCTGCACAGCCACCCACAGCACTGCCCCACGACCTGCACAGCCACCCACAGCAGCAAGGAGATGCACACGAGAAGAATAAGAAAACCAATACCGAATCCCCGAAACTCCAGAGCTTAGGTAAGGTTCGGGGTCGCGAGCTTTGGATTTTGGGGTCATGGGTACGGGGTTCAAGGGCTCGGGGTTTGGAGTTAAAAGATTCGGGGTTTGGAGTTCATAGGTTCGGGGGTCGGAGTTCAGGGATTCGGGATTCGTTGTCAGAGGATTCAGTAGTGGCTCTTACACCTCTACCTGGGAAATTCCCCACAACTCCCTGACACCATCCAACCCTTCTGAGTGAGAACCAGAAAATACCGTATTTGCCGCGTGTTTTATGTCGTAGCAAATCAGCGCCTCCTGGAGAATGACACACACGGCAGGCGGAGGAGGGTGAAAGTGCTCGCCAGCTTGATGTACAGTCAAGACACGACGCACCAGGCGGGGATGAGAGTGAGAGAGAGAGAGAGAGAGAGAGAGAGAGAGAGAGAGAGAGAGAGAGAGAGAGAGAGAGAGAGAGAGAGAGAGAGAGAGAGAGAGAGAGAGAGAGAGAGAGAGAGAGAGAGAGAGAGAGAGAGAGAGAGAGAGAGAGAGAGAGAGAGAGAGAGAAAACTTGTTAACAAAATAAACTTCCATCACGTAAGTCATCCAGCCAGAGGAACGTAAGCAGTGCCACACCTCACACCAGTTAGGCACCCAGCGACACTACTCCTGGCACCCTCCTAGCAGCTGGAACTAAATTAAGATTCCCTTCATCCTGTAGACAAAGGCGTGAAGGCCCCTCTGCCAATCAAGAGGAATAGTGCACACGTGATTCAGGTGACAAGAGGAGATGCATTACCTCTTATGACACAACTCGACAAACCAGATTCTGGGGGACAAACTAAGAGAGATAGAACTGAAAACAAGCCTTTCCTTCTCCAGCAGCTGCGACCAGAGTAATTAAATAAATATAAGGAAAGGAATTGGTATACGAGGAGAGAGAGAGAAAGAGAGAATTGAAACAGGAGATGTCTGTTAATAGTGGCGGAGGAGGTTAACAAGTAGTGGTGACATTACCTACTGAAACACGGGTTGTAATTTCCGTAGATTTTAACACATCACCTAGTGAAACACGGGTTGTAATGTCCGTAGATTTAATCACAACTACATCATAACATCTAGTAACTGACAATGCCGTCGACAGTGTGGAAGGGAGAAAAGAGACAGACTGTAATATACGCAGAGGTTAACAAAGGTCAATTTTATCATTGCGAGAAATAGAGTCAAAAGACAAACACAATGTATATCTTACCATCTCGTTTTTGAAAGCAACAAAGAACAGCATTTTCTCCCACTCTTCAAAGGAAGGAATAAATAAGTGAGAGAGAGAGAGAGAGAGAGAGAGAGAGAGAGAGAGAGAGAGAGAGAGAGAGATTCAGCAAAAGGTCTAAACACACCAGGTCTTCAGCACACATTAAGCTTTCAACACAACACAACACAACACAACACAAACTTCCTTGGCATATAGAAATACACAAGACCATTATATAGACTAATAGTAAACATTTAATTTACTCCTTAAACTGTACGAGGCAGGAACATCACCCTTTAATGGACCAGGAACGAATGGCGTGATTAGTATAGACTAGTTGAGGTGAAAACAGTAGCCTAGGACATAATTCTTAGCTTTTAGGAACCGAGCTAGGAAGGACTCAAGGATCGGATAAGGATATCATGCTAATTAAGGAGTTATTTACCCAGAGTAGGATCAAATATCTTGCCTATAAGAATCAAATTTGGAAGAAACTATTGAGAATAATACAGTCGTGGGAAGAAAATTATAAGCCCCAGAACGCCCCTATGGAGTATTATTGAAGGAGAAATCACTGGGAATACCTAAAGAGTTCACCCCATGTACCATTCTAACTACTACAGGTGTTGGTTCACTACACCACACTCTCACACTTCACTAAAACCTATTATGACTATTTCTCTCCTATCTACCTTCTCGTCCTGCTGTTACATGTTATTTCTCGTAAAGTTCATAAGTTAATTCTGTTTTTTGTGGTTCACGTAGGAGACAGTAATGGCAGGTGATAGAGGGTTAGAATAGGGTTCTACTGTACGCCCGGCCTGATAGTACTGTACCTGGACCATAATGACAGTGCAGAGGTGTCATATCAATAGGTAAATAACGTCGGGACTGTAGGTAATGTCAGGTTATGTGATTGGATGAGGTGATAGTGCAATCTCTTAAAGGTTACTCCGGGTCATTAACATATTCCGCCTGTTCTCAATCATAAAAATTTTTTGAACGTAATTTTATTTTATTTATCTATTTTCATCAATTCAGTAAACAAGAACAAAATAATAATAATAAAACTCGACTATATCCAATTTTTCTATTACAATTGGGTAAAATATTCAAGGTATCCACACCAACATCAAAGCGAATCCACCTGCATCATCAATTCACATATCCACATATTCCACTCCTTACAGTAATACATGTACCTTAATCTCCCCTTCCCCCTCACCCTCCCTCGCCAGATAATGACCTTAGTTCTTAATTCATTCCTAATTCTACCTTCATCCCAGCTAATGATTCTTTCAAGTGTTATGTAAATTTTGAGTGACAATAGACTTCGCTTTTGAGAATGTAAGAAGAATTCATGTACCAGCTTTTCAGTCACGTCTCATCGGTAGCAGAAAAAAAAAGTTTGAGTATTCAGAATCCAAAAATCCTTAAAGTCAGTAATTCCTTCATTTACATATTTCGAAAGCCAATTACCGTCATCCCTCCCTGCCAATTTCAGAACAAGTTATTCGGAATTTCCTAATTTAATTTTGATTATTTTTCTCATAGTCTCCCACCAGAGTAGAGATACTTTTAACGAAAAACATTATATTTATAACTACTACAACAATATTATTACTGCTACATCTATTATTACTACTACAACTATTACTACTACTACTACTACTACTACTACTACTACTACTACTACTACCAACAAAAAATAATCGTTATATATCTTCCTGTCCAATCCTTAAAGAATAAACAAGCCAGACAGGACCCCAGCAATGACCACCAACTTATAACTATGTTCAGCTTTTAGTTGGTTGTATCATGACCCAGGAGACGCAGAGAAAGGTACGTGGAGACCAGGTAGTACCGTACCTTGGAGATCAATAGTAACAGGTGGAGGTACGCATCTTGGAGACCGAGTAAGAGGAGTTATAGATAGTCTGAAGAGGTAACATAAAGAGGTACTGACCCTGGACACTTGGTGGTGGTGGAGGCGGGGGTTGTACTCAGGGGGTGGGCTAGTGGCGCGGCCCTCAGGGGTGACCCAAGAGTACGTCTGGGCCACCACCACCGACGTAGGAAGTTGACTCGTCGTGGCTACCGTCAGTGTCACCTCCTCGCACGACTTCAACAGCTGCAGGGACAAGAAAGAGCTATGTTTTTAACGGGGAATATACGGCACACTGGTAATGTTTACTGATAAGGGATAAGAGACGGCAATGTTTATATCAAAGAAGAAAAAACTAAACGGATCATGATAAATTACCAGGAAAATTTAAGTGACACACACACACACAGACACACACACACACACAGACACACACACACACACACACACACACACACACACACACACACAGAAGGAAGCAGCGGGCACATAATATATTAATCTATATTTACGTCTACAATGCTTATACCTTTCCTTCCATGGAATAACGTGATCTAAGACACAGGTGACAAACAAAGTTCATTAACAGGTAACATACAGCTCACAAAATAAGCAAACATTACCTGGCAGGACCGTAACACCTCCATAGTGACTGGAACACTAATAATTACCTTCCTCATCTGCTGGGCAAGTTACCTGTGCAATATTATGTCCACTGGTGAATGAAAACTCGAGTTATGGATCAGTAATCGATATGTTAACAGACAGACAGACAGACAGACAGGCAGAGGAAGTCTTGACTGTCAACATGGTAATATAATGGACAAATGGAAGTTATTTACAATTGCTTAATTACAATTGTACTAAGTCTTTATATATGGTACTAACTTTCTATTGACATTGGAGTTACATTTTATAACCATGAAGGAGATTTGCATATGTTAGAAAATAAATCTGAAAAGTGTTGTTATTTTTACTGTAATATAATTCAATGCTGAGGGTGTAGAGTAATGTATGTATGTATGTATGTATGTATGTATGTATGTATGTATGTATGTATGTATGTATGTATGTATGTATGTATGTATGTATGTATGTATGTATGTATGTATGTATGTATGTATGTATGTATGTATGTATGTATGTATGTATGTATGTATGTATGTATGTATGTATGTGTATGTATGTATGTATGTATGTATGTATGTATGTATGTATGTATGTATGTATGTATGTATGTATGTATGTATGTATGTATGTATGTATGTATGTATGTATGTATGTATGTATGTATGTATGTATGTATGTATGTATGTATGTATGTATGTATGTATGTATGTATGTATGTATGTATGTATGTATGTATGTATGTATGTATGTATGTATGTATGTATGTATGCATGCATGTATGTATGTATGTATATATGTATGTATGTATGTAAGTATGTAGTGTATGTATGTACTATATGTATACTAATAGGACCGAGCCTAAAGAATATTCGCCCTCACTGTTTAAATTATTGATTCTATAATAAAAATCAGGTAAGGTCATTTATAGCTCACACCTTCCTACAGTAATGGACACCAACCAA
This sequence comes from Homarus americanus, assembly GCF_018991925.1. Taxonomy (NCBI): domain Eukaryota; kingdom Metazoa; phylum Arthropoda; class Malacostraca; order Decapoda; family Nephropidae; genus Homarus; species Homarus americanus. Next base: position 2,581,853 of record NW_024732440.1, on the reverse strand, counting down.
AAAAATAAGAGAAATAAACACCCCTCGTATACTGAACTTTCCAGGCAGTAGTGAAGACACCTCTATTTATTCTCACTTCCGGCTATCTCAATTTCAGCAGAGATAGGTGTTTGTTTGCTTGCTTGTTTGTTTGTTTGTTTACCACACTTCCGGCAAGAGATAGTTACTGGAGCTGCAAATCAGAGTACGATGGGTGGAAAGTGCATTAGGTCGTTCTTATTCTCTCTCTCTCTCTCTCTCTCTCTCTCTCCACCTATAAAAACATTAAATATATATCATCTTAAAAGCTTTATTCATTTAAGTCTTCAAGAATTATCGGAGGGGGGAGGGAGAGGGGTGAGAAGAGGGGAGGAGAGGGGTAGGGAGGGGAGGAGGGGTGAAAAGGAGGGGAGAGGTGGGAAGAGGAGGAGACAGGGTGGGAAGAGGAGGAGAGGGGTGGAAAGAGGGGGAGAGGGAGGGAAGAGGGGAGAGGGTGGGAAGAGGGGAGAGGGGGTGGGAAGAGGGAATGGAGAGGGGGATATGCTGGTATTGTGAGGGAAAAGGTTGTGGGGGAGAGGAGAGTGGGGAGAGGACTGTGGGAGAGAGGACTAAGGAGGAGAGGGGAGGGGAGGGGGAAAGAGGGAGGAAAATAAATTGAGAGGTCGGTACGATTTTTCTTTTTTTGATAAATTTCATTCCGGTGGCGGGAGACTTAATTCTTTTTCTTTTCGCTCCCAAGTTGCATAAGAAAGGTCGTGCGTTAGTATGTCCCAGGGGTATTGGACCACGGCCAAGGACACAGTTTGCAAATCGAGTAAAACATCTTCTTTCCTTCCGACGTCAATAGTGGATTTAAGAGACCATCTGGATATAAATGTAGAGTCTTAAAAAAAAAAGTTATATTTGTTTAATTTTTTTTTTCGTTTCTATTTGCATTCGTTTTTATTTCATTATTTTATTCACTTATTTTTTAATCAAGGTCGATTTTTATTTTTACTTATTCATTTTGGATATATTAACAATCTCCAATACCAACACACTAGATTAAAACGATGTCCCAAACCACCTGAATATAAAACATTTTTTTTTCTAAACCTTTGTTCTATTCCACACCATCAATCAGGAACAACTGACAGACACCACGCAACACATAAACAACACTAGTTCCCACAGCAACACACTGGCATAAAAAAACAACTGTTTTACTCTTCAACAAACGTAAATATAAAGAACCTTTTCGAAAATTCCGTTTAACTATCGTTGCAATGAGGTAATTAACCAGTCATAAATCGCCATTCAACTTGTTAGATAATGTTTCCTGTTAAAATGTGAAAATTTGGCATGGCAATAAAAGTTGACGGGTGTATAGGCAATAAATCCCTCCAGTGTTAATTGGAGCTATAGATCAATATATGGTCGTATGTGATAATTCTTTGTAAGGTAAAAGCCTAGTATAATATCCATCTTAAATATTTAATTATATTGAGAGAGAGAGAAATGGAGAGAGAGAGAGAGAGAACTCGTAGGAGAGGGCAGTGCAGAGGGTGTGGCAGGATGTGTGTGGAAGTGGGAGTGAGGCAGGGGTATGTGGTAGGGTGTGAGGTCAGGGTAGAGTGTGGCAGAGGGTGTAAGGCGGGGTGTGAGAATAGGGAGTGAGCCGGGATGTAACAGGGTGTGTGAGGCAGGGATAAGTGGTAGAGGACAGGAAGAGTGGTGTGGCAGAGGGGTATGAGGGCTGCCAGAACTCAACAAGGGGGTTATGTGGCAGGGGGTGTGGCACAAGACGGAGGTGGTGTGGCAGAGGGGGATGAAGGCTGCCAGAACTCAACAAGGGACGAAACAATAAAATACCCATAAAAGTCAATGCCGTAGGAGCAGCCAGTGAGCGGGACCAGCGACCCTCTGAAGACTTCCACGAGAAATTGTCCTTCACTCGTCACTAACTGGCTATTTACTTCTAATGTTATAATAAGGAAAGAGAATAAACTAGTAAAATATAATAATAATAGTCCTAAATGAAATAATAATAGGCCTAAATAAAATAATAAATAAAATAATAAAATCGTATTAAATTGAAAGAACTACGAATGACAACGAGGTAAATTCACTGAAAAAATATAGCACGATTTTACAGATTAGGGGAAAAAACTAAAATTAATAATATTAGCCGGAACCAGTACGACCACCCGAAAAATATACGTTCGTCAGTCAGTCAGTCAGTCAGTCAGTCAATTGTTCATAGAGTGGGTTAATGAATGAGTTATTAAGTTAGAAACTACGCAAGTAAGTGATAAAGGGAGTTATTAAGGAAGAAATTATGCCAGTGATTCAAAGAGTGAGTTACTGTATCTGTCAGTCAGTCAGTCAGTCAGTTAGGGCTCTATTAAACTGTAATAGAGCCAATTATATCCATCAGATAATAGTGTAGGAATATTATTAAGGGTATTTTCGAAAGTTAAAGCATAATATATTGTAGCAAATTCGATTAAAGTTATCTTGAAAAACATTTGGCTTCTATGACCAGAGGGAACACTATCGTCAAATTTCTCTGGAAAATGTCTATCGTCTTTGCTTCGGTGAAAATAATCCAACTTTATAGTATTGTAAAAAATATCGTTTAACTTGAAAAATATAAATAATGAGATCTTGAAATATATCGTAACACACTTTGATATATATCGTAAGGCACCTAGAAATATATCGTAAAACATCGAAAAATATCATATAACACATCTCAAACAATACTGTCTAACATAGCGTGAATAAATGTGTAAAATCAAATGAAAAATACTGCAAAAAAAAAATATTGTAAAAAAAAAATTCATAATAACTTGGAGAGAGAAACCGTAAAAAATCACAAAATATCATGAAAAAAAAAACTTTAAGACCTTAGGGAAAAAAAATATCGCAGGTATGAAATAAGACCTAAGATCTCGTGGGGAGAAAATATTACGTAGAGAAGCCTTTAAAAAAATCCACAATTTGGGAGACAAGTGAGGATGACACCGCCGCCCCTCGCTCCCGTCACTTAACATGAGGTAATAGTCCATCCCACTGGCCACCCTTCCCACCCCCTTCCCACCCTTCCCATCCCCCTTCCCACACCTTCCCAACACACATACTGCATAAAACTTTAGAAGAAAAAATTGCTCAAAATGTAAGAAACTCGAGGAAAAAATTGTAAATGTTCTTGAAGTTTACGAAGGTTCCTAAATATATAAGGGCTTGTAAAAAAAAATAAAAAATACAGGGATTCATAAGAAAATTGCTTGAGTTTCTAAACTTGGGTTAAAGTTTGCCCCACAAAAAAAATGAAGAGGTTCTTAGCAATAAAAACACAGAGATTCGTGGATTTTAAACTACAAAAATTCTGAAAACAAAAAAACAAAACCAGGGTATCGTAAAATAAAATGAACTCTTCATAAAATCATAAAACATTTTTAAGTAAATTTAACGAAAAACAACAAATATTTTACACGGAGGTATAATGTCCTCTATGGTCCGACAGCACTTTGTAAAAATGTATTTGTTTACATGTTTACAAGCGTGTTTGGTTATTGTGGCAAAATAAAATAGGTTGAAAACACACGTATGTAAATTTCTGGCATAGAGACTGTGGTGGGTGGTAAGCTCCTCGGCTTTGTGTTACGGTGGGGTGGACACGAAGGGTGGGATGAGAGGGAGGAGAGGGAGAGGATGAGAGGAGAAACATGGCTGAGTGGGATGAAAGTTGGCGATGGGTGGGAGTGTGGGGGGAGTGGGCATGGGAGGGTGGACGAGGGGAAGGGAAGGGTGGGTGGTAGGGATGGGGAAGATGCATGGCTGAGTGGGATGAAAATGAGGAAAGACTGAAGGAGTGGGATGAAGGTGGGAGAGTGGGGTGGGAGGGTAGTGGGTGGGAGAGGATGGAAGAGGAGTGGGGGATGATTAAGGTGAGGATGGGTATGAAAAGGGTGAATGTGGGACGAACGGGAGGAGATGGGGGCACAGGTGGGTGGGATAGGGAAGGAATAGAAGAGAAGGGAAGGATGAAGAGGTAGTTGAGTGGGTGTGTAAGAGGATGAAAGCGGGCAGGGAAGAAGATGGGGGAATGGGTGGGATAGTGGCTGGGAGGGTTGAGGGTGGAACAATGGAACAGTAAGAGAAAGTGGGTACAGAGGGCCTATAATGGAAAAGAGAAAGACAGAAAAGGTAAATAGGTAAAATTATGAGAGAGAGAGAGAGAGAGAGAGAGAACGAGAGAGAGAGAATAAAAATGTATGATAAAAGAGAATAAAACAGAGTAAAATAAGAATAGGGAGAAAGAGAATTAAAAAAAAATGGAAAGTGAAGAAAGGGGCTAGAGGCGAAGGAAGAATATAAAGAAAAGGGAAAACAAAAGAGGAAAGGAAATATATAACTGACAGGAGCAAGAGATAGATAACGGATGGAACAATGGAGGAGGAAGAAAGATGGAGAAAGAAGGGTGAAGGAAGCACAGGATTAGAAGGGAGACTAATGGAAGAAAGGTATATGGGTTTACAAGAGAGAGAGAGAGAGAGAGAGAGAGAGAGAGAGAGAGAGAGAGAGAGAGAGAGAGAGAGAGAGAGAGAGTTAAAAAAGTTGGTAGATATTGAGAAAAAATAAATAAAGACCAGAAATAAAGCTATAAGGAAAGGAGGATAGAAAGATAAAGAAGGATAGACGATAAAGAAAAGATAGAAAGAAAATATAGAGATAAAAAAAATAAAAGGAAAGAATGAGAGAGTGTGTGTCTCACTACCTCCCCTTGTACCCTGTGATGGACTGGACATTCCCAACTCGACGTCAAAATGAGAACTCTTGAAATTTTATGAGATTTCTTTCATGTCAAATAACACAGAAAGAAAATAATAAAAGAAGAGGAAGTAAAGACGAGCTATGAAATTTCTTACAAACACAAAAACAACAAGACTTAATGTATGATCCGACCAAAATTTCTACCTCAGGGACAGAAAGCCATAACTCCGAGGATTAAAAATGGAATGCGCTCAAATTTCTACTGAATCTAGATATTTATTGTAGGAAGGCGTCTGCTAAATTTTGTGTTGATTTACCAGGTAGTTGTCAAGTTGTTGAAGGAGACGAATTATGCACCGACGGACCCATACCCAGGAGTTATCACCCAGTTAAGCATCGTTTATACTATGGCGGGAACAACATCTTGATAATTTCAGTGTGACGTAATGTAATTTTTGAGAAATATTTACTGAAATAGTTTCTTAGACTCATTATCTACTTAAATAAACAAATCTCTCTCTCTCTCTCTCCTAGACAGCCAATACTCGAGAACTATAACAAAACTTAAAATAACTCAACACATAACAAGAATCAACCAAAACAACAACAAACTAAACAAAAACACTAAAACAAAGCCCCGGATCTACCTGTGTTCTCACCTGGCTGGCTTCATCACCGTCAACCTTCCCCTCACGTTTTGTGGTTCAGGTTATGAGGTATATATAAGGTTAATGTCGGGTTTAATGCGATACATATAAACCAACTTTTCCTCCACAACATAACAAGTGGTGTATTATGTACTTGGGTATCAAGAGACTAGGAGCAACGACTGAGAGAAGGTCTAACAGAACACCATAATGATTTGTTAATGGTAAAGACTTAGATAATAATAATAATAATAATAATAATAATAATAATAATAATTATAAAAATAATAATAATAATAATAATAATAATAATAATAATAATAATAATAATAATAATAATAATAATAATAATAATAATAATAATAATAATAATAATAATAATAATAATAATAATAATAATAATAATTTGGGATCTAGTAAGTTAAGTTAGGTTACTTTTAGGGCTGATAGGTTAGGTTAGGTTTTATTAATTAGGTTAGGTTAGGTCAGGTTAGGTCAGGTTAACTTGAGGGTCTGATTAGTTAGGCTATGTTTAGTTTGGGGTCTGAATAATTAAGTTAGATCAAGTTTGGGGGGTCTGGAAGGACTTAAGGACTATTCAATACAGGTAGCTATGCGTTCACCAGCAGAGACGTAACACCAAATGAAGAAACTTAGAAACTAACTCCCCGAAGTACGTTGATTGCTTTTCATTACGGCATCGTACTGCATCTGTTTGATCTCTCTGCACTGCGTGTGTGTGAGAGAGAGAGAGTGTGTGTGTGTGTGTGTGTGTGTGTGTGTGTGTGTGTGTGTGTGTGTGTGTGTGTGTGTGTGTGTGTGTGTGTGTGTGTGCTGCAAGGTTTATCTGTCAAATAGGTCCCAATCCTTTTATATCCCAGTAATTCCAATACTTACAGTTAGGGTGGATTAGGATTAGACCCCATGTTACTTGAAATCATCAAAAAACAAAAAAATATCGAGTTTTGAGTCACACGTTATAAGTTTCAAGTGGCACGTTTCAAGTTTCAAGTCAGGGAAACATTTTAAGCCAGGGAAACGTTTCGACAAGTAAATATAGGTGAGATAGATTGCTCAGCCCATTTATTTATGTGTAAGGATATTGTGCATGCCGTCAAGGGTTCTGTCTGTCTGTCTGCCTGGTAATTTAACATGATTGAGAGTATTAGACATAGATAAGACTCTCTCTCTCTCTCTCTCTCTCTCTCTCTCTCTCTCTCTCTCTCCAAGAAACCCGAGGCTTTCAAACATATTAACTACAATACACAGGTTTACATTTGTTATTTTTCCATTTAATGATCTTCAACCCATTAGGCATTCACGTGTATCACTGCAGGGTGGAGATGAACGACAGGCTCTAGTGATTGCTTGTGTTGGCGTTGTTTACCGTGGTTCATAAATTACGGCTTATTCTGTTACTAGAAACGACTTTAAATATACATTAATATGAATCTGGAAATGATACGGTGAATTTTCCCACCGTCTCCTCTATTTTCCCACGGTCTCCTCTATTTTCCCACGGTCTCCTCTATTTTCCCACGGTCTCCTCTATTTTCCCACGGCCTCCTCTACTTTCCCACGGTCTCCTCAACTTTTCCACGGTCTCTCTCCACTTCCCCCTCGGTCTCTATTTTCCCACGGTCTCCTCTATTTTTCCACGGTCTCCTCTATTCTCCCACGGTCTCTATTTTCCACGGTCTCTCAACTTCTTCCATTTGTCCTCCACTTCCCTCGGTCTCCCCATTTTCCCACGGTCTCCTCATTTTCCCACGGTCTCTATTTTCCCATTTGTCCCCTATTTTTCCCACGGTCGCCTCCACTTTCCCCACGGTCTCTACACTTTCCCCACGGTCTCTTATTTCCCACGGTCTCCTCTATTTTCCCACGGTCTCTCTATTTTTCCCACGGTCGCTCACACTTTCCCACGGTCTCCCTCCACTTTCCCACGGTCTCCTCTACTTTCCCACGGTCTCCTCTCCTCTTTGCCACGCTTTCACACCGGTAATTTTTTCACATTTTCCCAAACACTCCTCAGAGATTTATCTCTTTCATGCTAGGCTCTCTCTCCAACCCATCCTCTCCCACATACCATCCCTCCCTCTCATCCTTTCCCACATACCCTCCCTCCCTCCCTCCACTCTATCACACCTCTCACCAAAACCCCTCCTCCATTCTCTCACTCCCTCCTCCATTCACCCTCTCTACTCCCCTTACTCCCATCTCTCCTAAACGCTCCCCTTCTCTCCCCCCCTCCTCCCAGACTCTTAGGTTCTCTCTTTCTCTCTCTCTCTCTCTCTCTCTTTCTCTCTCAACACTCGTATTCAGCGGGAAATGAGTCTCATGTGTTAGAGCCCGGAACAGTGTGGGTTTTTGGCTGAGCTGGTAGAAGTGACACCCAGGGAATAAAGTGGGAGTATTTTTAGGTCTCGATTGAGGTGATTCTGTTTTCCTCTCGCCCGAAAGATCAAGGACAATTAGGAGAGTCAAGTGGGGTGGGGGGAGGAGGAGGGGGCATTGGGACGTGGGGGTGATGATATAAGCACCCCCCCCCCCCACACACACACACACATGGTAAGAGAAATAGACACAGAAACATATCTATATAAAAAGACAACAGACAGATAGACAGACACAGACAGACAGACACCGATTCACATGTCACCAAAAAAGGTAACCATCGAGATGTATAGTATTGACCTGTTGATCACTAGTTCTACAGCAGTCAGTACTACACCAAGACCCTTAGGATACCTTCAGAATATATCACTGTACCGGCGTTATATATTTTTTTACCGGCTTTACATATTCCTGTACCGGCCTTACATATTCCTGTACCGGCCTTACATATTCCTGTACCTCCCTTATATATTCCTGTACCGGCCTTATATATTCCTGTACCGGCCTTATATATTCCTGTACCGGCCTTACATATTCCTGTACCTCCCTTATATATTCCTGTACCGGCCTTATATATTCCTGTACCGGCCTTACATATTCCTGTACCGGCCTTACATATTCCTGTACCTCCCTTATATATTCCTGTACCGGCCTTATATATTCCTGTACCGGCCTTATATATTCCTGTACCAGCCTTATATATTATATATTCCTGTACCGGCCTTATATATTCCTGTACCAGCCTTATATATTCCTGTACCGGCCTTATATATTCCTGTACCAGCCTTATATATTCCTGTACCGGCCTTATATATTCCTGTACCACTATTGTATGTTTATGTATCACTGTGTAATAGTTCTGTACCGTTTATATGTGTCTGCATATCACTCCTATGTTTTCTGTACCATTATTTTGAATTAACATATTAGTCTCAGAAATGCTTGCAGTACAGTATGAACCTAAATACAGTAAATACAGTTATGAACCTGATCATATATACACAAGAGGATACATAACACGTGTCGTCATTGTCATCGTTAAAATATTAAGTAACGAGGCTGAAAATATTAACATTGGAAACACAGCAAAAAGGTACAGTTCCCCTTCACTAGTGCGTTTACAGGTGTTCGTAAGGTTTTGTGTAATGTGGCAGTCCTGTGTTTGTTTACATTCTACAGAAGAAAACTTGCAATAGTAAACATAATATGGAATCAAAGTAAAACAATGTTAAAACAAATATCTCAATGTAATGATTTGTGGAATGTTTATATGACGAGTCCTTGTAAACGCACTAGTGAAGGGGGTTTTGCGTATATTATACAGTTATTCAGCGGAGAGAGAGAGAGAGAGAGAGAGAGAGAGAGAGAGAGAGAGAGAGAGAGAGAGAGAGAGAGAGAGAGAGAGAGAGAGCAAATGTTCAAAACTGATGGTAATCCTTCCAGTGGTTTTGTTTCCATGATAAGTTAATTGGCGAAGTGCTGTACTCTTCTCATCTCACAGAGGCGCTGGGACGAGACGAGACGAGACGAGACGAGACGAGACAAGACCTAACCTAACCTAATAGAAGAACTGCAGTGAAGGACATCAGGAGCTAAAGGAAAGTCCAACAATGTTTTAATATCTGTCAATCTCCTGTTTCCCGGGTTTTGTAAGATTCTCAAATGGCCTTCCCTCAATAACACACACACACACACACACACACACACACACACACACACACACACACACACACACACACACACACACACACACGCACATACACACACACACACACACACACGCACATACGCACACACGCACATACACACACACACACACACACACGCACATACGCACACTAATTCATTCGTGATTTGTTTTAATTTCTTGCTGCTAAAAGCACCCAATAGTATAATTATTATACAGGGTGATAAAAAAGTCATTGCGCAGTGGCAATTGTCAACCATATAATGATGTACCTTATTCTGCTTACAATAAACGTATAGGAACAACATATACTATTACTTATCGTTGGTGCATAGGGAGTTTTCCATCACCTTGTTCCACCCACGTCACTCGAGATGTTTTCTTTATGTGTCGTAAATGAAAGATACAAGGACTTAACGTGTCTCTAATTCCCGAGTTCTAGGGCATTCAAAGTCCTAAGTCCACATCTCAAGTGGGGTCATTCTAACCTAAGTCCAATTCTAAAACGATTCCCAGTGTCATAAAGCCAGATTACTAAAATGATTTCTTGTAACAAAGTCATATTTTTATAAGGATTCCTCGTGTCACAAAACCAGATTTCTACACAGGATTTCCCGTATCATAAACCCAAATATATATTAGGTTTCCCTCTTTCATTAAACCACACTTCTTACATAAAACTTTCTCTATGTATCGTAACTTACAATCAATGGTAGAAGTTTCCCTGTTGTCCTCCCAGACCACAACAACATCGAGGATTTGTGTTAGAGCAAGCTGACAACTGCCAAGAGCATGAATAAGGGGGAAAAACTCCTATATTATTTTGGTTGTGAGAGGTTCAGTCAGGTGAGTGAAGCTGGAGAGTGACGGCTGGGAAGACCTACTTCTGGCTGGGAGGAAGAGAAAGAGGTGGAGGACTGTGGGAGGTAAAGGGGAAGAGATGGACGATTGAGAGGGAAGAGGAGAGAGAGAGAGAGAGAGAGAGAGAGAGAGAGAGAGAGAGAGAGAGAGAGAGAGAGAGAGAGAGAGAGAGAGAGAGAGAGAGAGAGAGAGAGAGAGAGAGAGAGAGAGAGAGAGAGAGAGAGAGAGAGAGAGAGAGAGAGAGAGAGAGAGAGAGAGAGAGAGAGTAGAAGAAAATGAGAGGGAGCAAAATAGAATGAGAAACGGATGGGGGAAGAACAAAATGAAATGAGAGAAAGAGAGAAAAAGCAGACGAAAATGAAAGAGAGAGAGAGAGAGGCAGACGTCACTTACACTAGACAATTACCCGCACTCGTCCAGCACACGCCAGCCATCAGTTAATGGAATTCCGCCAGTGGTAGAGGCTGGCCAGTCACTATATACTTCCCCTTGTTATTTCTCTTACTAATTATCCTCTAGCCTGGTAAAGTACACTTTATAAGACTCCGATGTATATACCAGAGTATGTTTGCAGAATTAGTCTCAAATTAGTCTTTATTTATAATTTATAAGTATATTTTATAACTTTATTACGGTTTTTTTTCTTCGTAATGTATATTTATAGTCTCATAATATAAATCATAGTCTTACACTCTACATAAGCGTCAAAAGTCTGCCTCCCTGGAGCCACAGTGTCTACCAGGCGAGCCACACACTCTCGACTGTTGGCGCCTCTTGTCTACCACCCCCCCACCCCCACACACACACACGCTCGTTGCATACTTTATCCACACTCCTCAATCCCCCTATCTCACACACACACACACACACACACACACACACACACACACACACACACACACACACAGTAGAGTTATCCACTTTACAAGTATAAATCCGTACTTAGTAATACTTGATAATCACAAGAATTAGTCACGCAGCCCTTCTTCAATTTTGTTCTTAAGTAAATAACATTCAACACCACAAATTACACGTATTACTCATTGCCAACACAGGAAACAAAATTCTATTTAGAAAGGCTTGGTAACCCTGTAAACGGATACACAAGGAGGTGAAGTATTTATGCGTATAATACTTGTACTGTACAGCAATAAGTACATCACTCGCATCCCGAATAGTCTGTAAACTAATGACATCTCTATAATGTCATTGAAGCTCAAACTAACCAAAAATGACCTTAGATAATTTATTCAGATTAACTTAACCTGAGCTGAAAGTAGACCCCACAGGCCTGACTGCCCCTTGAGGATAACGTGGATACAGTACACTGAATACTAAAGTGAACAAGGCACTGTAGTCTACCTTCACTTCCGGAACTAATGTCATAAGCCCCAGGCACGAACCAGACAGCACCAAAAAAGGAAGAAAGCACAACATTCACTCAGCCACCGCATCCCTGACCTCAGTGTAGCCTATAAAATCAAAATATTCATAAAAGACACGAAAAATGTTTTATCTTTATCATATAATTCCTATCTACGTACATATGCTTATATACTTTAGTGTCTGTATCTCAGAGGGGACAGGAACCTAATATCACTTTGCCTGCCCTCTTGTTCACGTTCTTAATCATAATTTTAATTCGAAAACCTTATCACGAATTTCTAAACTATCAATGTTACCTGGCATTTGCAGATCTTCCTCTCAAATAAATATGTTCTTTCAGATTATACAAAAAACATATTAAATTCACAGGTTATTTCTAAAAAAAAAAAAAAAGCGCCATTTTATATACATCTATAAGCTTCAGTAACTTGCAGTAACTTTAACGCTCACATGACTCTCTTAAGGGATATACCCCCTGTACACTTATACAGGATGTCCCAAAACTCATAACCAAAATACACCAGTTACATCTAATACCTAAAACGTTCAAATTACCGTACACAACATCAACTTACACACACACACGCACACACAATTAGTTCTACAGGTATACATCGCGCCCTGTAGGTATTAACGAAGAACCGTTGCGATCATTATAATCTTGTTATCGTTACAACTACACCGTTTTTCAGCCATTGATGAGAGCCGTTATGACCGTTAATACCATTGATGCAGTGGCGTACGGCTCGTGGTGAGAAGCGTTATTACCGTTAATACCAGCAAAAACGGCATTACTGTTAATACAACATCCGGTAGCTATTGACGAGAAACATTGTCCCTCCTGCTCCGGATAAATAAACGTTACTGTCACTATCAATGTTATATCCGGTGATACAGTATACTTTATTACCGGTTATAGTGTGTGTTAGGTGGATATAAGACCCTCTATTCCTGTTGACAGAGAACACCCTAGTTGTTGATGATGACAACTGTTATTTTTGCATTAATTATCAAGAGATGAGAAGAGATCTATTCTCACTCACTGAACATAACCCCACCCCTCTCCCCTCAAGCATCTCCCACAAGCCCGCATCCCTCCATCCGCCATTCTCTGTGTGTAAGTGTGAAGTGATCTCTCTCCATCCGTGTGTATTCGTGCCATTCTTTCGCTATACCTTTCGTTATGATATCCAAGCGTTCTACTCAATCGTCGGCTACCCGTGCAACACCGAAGAGACCACGAAGGGTTGTGACTCTTGAGACAAAGCTGGAATTAAGTGTCATGAACGCGGTGATGACCCTACCAAGATTGGGAAAGATCTTGGTATGGCTGCTACTACAGTGGTTAGAATTTACAAGCATGCTAACGAGATCAAACAAGCAGCTGGCACGCGGATAGGAGCAGGCAGGCTTACCCGTAGTCGTGATGCCGTGAAGGACAAAATGGAACGTCTTCAGCTGTGAATAGACGACCACACTTCATGTGGCGCCCCCTTGTCATCCTCCATCAGGCTGCCGGAACCCCTAGAGAACCCTGTCTGGATCCCTAAAGAACCCATGTTTGGAGCCCTATAAAATCGGCAGCCGGCAAGACGAGATATGCAGCCGGCACGACAACACCTTCAGCCGGCACGACAGTACCTGTAACCGGCACATCATCTGCAGCCGACACAACATCTGCAGCCGGCACGACAACACCCTCAGCCGGCACGACAGTACCTGTAACCGGCAAATCATCTACAGTCGGCACAACACCTGCAGCCGGCACGACAATACCTGCAGCAGTCGACAACACCTGCAGCCGGCACGACAACACCTGCAGCAGTCACGACAACACCTGCAGCCGGCACGACAACACCTGCAGCAGGCACGACAATACCTGCATTAGTCACGACAACACCTGCAGCAGGCACGACAATACCTGCAGCAATCACGACAACACCTGCAGCAGTCACGACAACACCTGCAGCCGGCACGACAACACCTGCAGCAGGCACGACAACACCTGCAGTCGGCATGACCTTGCAGCCGGCACGACAACACCTGCAGCAGTCTGCAGCAGGCACGACAACACCTGCATTAGTCGACAACACCTGCATTAGTCTGCAACAGCACCTGCAGCAGTCACGACAACACCTGCAGCCGGAACACCAGATTGGCCAATGTCTAGGCTGTTTGTTCTCCTCTGTTGACATTCCAGTCTCATGGTACGCGACCCTCGTGTATGTGTGTGTGTGTGTGTGTGTGTGTGTGTGTGTGTGTGTGTGTGTGTGTGTACTAACTTCCATCACCGTATTCAGAATAAAACAGCCATGGGTACCCTTAGGACTGACCACCTACCAACACGGGTGAGAACGTCCAAACTTTACTCATCAGTGACCATTTGCATTGATGGTGGCTGGGGTAAGTTTGGCCATTACTGACCTCTAACAACCTATTACAAGAGGCCTGGGCAGTTATTGGGTGATCAAGGAGTGTGTATTGTACCCTCCCTCCCCTGTGTGTAGTAATCTGCCTCTAGGATTAATGCTGAGAGGCTAACGAAGGATGCCTGGTTGCCGAGTTGAGTGAGAAAGTATGTATGTAGGTCTGTATGTATGTATGTATGCATGTATGTATGTATGTATGTATGTATGTATGTATGTATGTATGTATGTATCATTTCTATCTATCTATTTATCTATCTGTCTGTCTGTCTGTCTGTCTGTCTGTCTGTCTGTCTATCTATCTGTCTGTCCAAGCGTATATTTCTACATGTGTGTGTGTGTGTGTGTGTGTGTGTGTGTGTGTGTGTACAAAAGGAGGATATAAGACAAGAACAGAACCAGATAAAATAGTCAGTGCAACACAATAAAAAATTCGTACATTTTCTTTTACTTTTATCGTTTAGGAAAAGTACGCAAGAAAAACAAAATAATAATGTGACCGAAAACACGACAGCCAATCAGAGAAGCGTATATGAAAAGTTGCCAATTACGTTTATTAATGAATTTTCTTGTGTTACTCGTACCCCCAGGTAGGATAATTGGTGTAGATTCTTGCGTGGTGACATTTGGCAACTTTAGGGCGACAGGAGAATATATATTGCCGCGTCCTTGGCAGAGTGCACAGGGGTATTTCTGGGTCACTGGGGGGTCCACAGTCCACATACTCCTAAAGATTCCCACATTCACTGTTATTACCCCCCCCCACCCTCCCCCACCCAATAAACTGGAGACCGAGAGAACACCATCAACTTGTGTAGAGTCTCAGCGCTATTTAGTCGTCATTATACTTGTGTTGTAGATTTTTAGTGTTACATGGATCTTCACATCTATAAATTTGATCTCATAATAACGGTAGAGTCTCAATGGACTATCGACGCCATTTTATCTTCATATCTGTGAGAAGTCTTGATGTGGCCTAAACTACACGATCTCATTATCACATCTAACGAGGAATTAAGTCTTAAAAAAACACTAATCATGAATCTTTTGGGCATATCTACCTATATGTATATCTCGAATTTAACTATTTAATGGTGACTAATGCCTCTCTAACCTCAAATATGCCCTTAAAAGACCTTAGTTATTTATGCCTCGACGACGCCACGATAATTGTCATGAGTTCTACACCATTTAACCCAAGGCATATAACACTAACAACAACACTGCACTTGAGCAAGGTGACGGCTCATCTTAGGGTGGGAATATATTTACTATCTGTGACCTTGACCTTCTTGACCCTCACAATATATAACCTTACCTAACCTAACCAAATCTAACCTAACCTAACCAACTCTAACCAACTCTAACCTAACCTAACCAACTCTAACCTAACCTAACCAAATCTAACCTAACCTAACCTAACCTAACCTAACCTAACCTAACCTATACCACGTGTGATCACCGGATATTCTTACGTAGGTACACGTGAAGATAAGCTCCCCCTCTCCCTTAACTTATTACACCTGATGATTAATTATCCTAAAGCTACCTGAGGAGGGGGGGGGGGGTTAGGTTAGTGTTAGGGTGGTCAATCCTCAGGTAAACCAAGCTAGGGTGTTCAATCTTCAGGTGAGCCCATTCAATTTGCCGAAGTATCAGCAGACTCTAACAAACAGACCATTATATTATACATCAACACAGACTGAGGGACCACAGCTGGTGGCACCCTCGTAATGGCTCCTTAGGTCATGGGTCAGGTGATTAATGACGGCTCTTGCTAATTGGGCCACTGACTGCAAGTTGTCTCTTCTCCTTAAAGAGTTTCCTGCAAATTCGTTGTTATTTCTTTGAATCACCTGAAGATTACCACCCTAATTCTTACCTAACCTAACCTAACCTAACCTAACCTAACCTAACCTAACCTAACCTAACCTAACCTAACCTAACCTAACCTAACCTAACCTAACCTAACCTAACCTAACCTAACCTAACCTAACCAAAGCTAAAATAATATAAGCTTATCTTTTCCAGTAGAGTTAGGGTGGTTAATCTTCAGTTGAAATATGCTGAGGTGTCTAATCTTCAGGTGTTTATTTTGCATCACGATGACAAAGTCGGTCTGGGATCCTGTCGTATTTTATCACCTTGAATTTATTTACAACCAGGTGTGTGGACTCAGCGACGATATGTAATATGTGATTTTTTTTCATAGGACGAACAGTGAGAACGTGAAGGGGTGGAAAGGGTGGAGGGGTGGAGGGGTGGAGTGGAGTTGGAGGGGTGGGATGGGGGGTGTTCCTAGACGACCATTGACCCAGTAGTGGCGGAGATGTGACGTGATGTAAGCTGCCAGGACAACATCAAGGGTATCCCATCCACTCACCACCCACTCGCCCCACGAACCCACCCATCCTTCCCACACTCACCCACCACCCACCCACTCGCTCCTGCCCACACAGCACTCCAGGTTAGAACAATGCCTGAGGACGGGAAGAGGGGCCCTGAGGACCTCAACAGTCGAGAATTGGTTTATTTTGACGTCTCCTGAACCACTTTACCTCGTGATGACGCAACACACACACACACACAAAGACAAAGACAAAGACCCACGGTCTTTACGACTGACAAATATTAACAGCTGTCTACCAGTGTCAGTGGCCCTCAAAGTGCCGTCAGTGACAAACACTTCCGTCCGCCCACAACAGATATCAACAGATGGCCACCAATCACTTACTCCCGACGCACTCTGTACCATCTAAAACGTGGGAACGGTTATCCTGATGGCAGTGTTATCGCGCGACTCAAGTCACTGAACATATTCCACGCGCGTAGCCGTAGACAAGGCCGTCATACACATAAGCCCATTAGAACCGTAACCTCCACTAGGAAACCGGAGAAACCCACCCCTGACAGACCATACCACTACACTGAAGTTCCACGGATATGGTATGATCTCCCGTCTCTACTGCTATCCAACGTCACTTCCCTAGCTAACAAGTTCGACGAGCTGGCAACTACAGTCAGGTCAGCCGCCGCGAGCGTCGTTGCCATATGTGAGGCTTGGCAAATTGTGCCTGAAACGTGTCATATTGAGGGATATCAACTCTTTCATCACCTTCGTTCACATAGACGCGGAGGGGGCGTTGCCCTCTTCTGTCAAGATGACCTACGCCCGTCACGCCTGGATGTTCAAGTCCCAGCAGATGTGGAAGCATTATGGGTACGTGTTGTGCCACCAGCCCACCCGCGCCACACTGCTTCCATCATAATCTGTGTGGCATACCATCCGCCTCGCTCACCCACCAGAGACACTCTTATCAATCATCTCATTACCACCTCAGACCACCTCAGAGTTAGGTACCCATGTGCCAAGTTAGTATTATGTGGGGATTTTAATGAAATTGACACCACTGATATCCAGGACCAGCTATCACTATCACAAGTTGTGACCTTCCCCACACACGGTCAAAATACCCTTGACCTTATCTTAACTGACTTAGCGGACCAGTACCAACCACCTCAACCAATGCCTCCTATCGGGTGTAGCACACACTTATCAGTGCTCTGGTCCCCAGCTGCCACTCCCACTCAAGTACAGAGACCCTACATCAAGACCTACAGGCCGATTACTGACTCTGCAGTGCGCCTCTTCGGGCAGTGGATAGTTCACCATCCCTGGACTGAAGTACTTAGCGTGGATGACGTGGAAACCAAATGGATAAATTATACCAACACCACCACGGAAGCTCACCACCACTTCTTCCCCGAGAAGTCCGTCAGATCTCACCCAGCTGACTTGCCCTGGATCACACCTCGGATCAAAAGACTTATGCAACAGAGAGACAGAGCCTTTCATCTCAATGACCACATCCACTACAGGTCCCTTCGCAACCGAGTCATCCGCGAAATACGCACTGCAAAGAAGTCCCACTACCCAACCAAATTACAACACCTGAAGCAGACCAACATCAGTCAATGGTATGGTAAGCTTAAAGAACTCTGTGGACTAAACAATAAGACACACCCCCTCCCCTTCCTTAGCCATCTCACTAATGTTGACGCAGCTGAGCAAACAAATAACCATTTCGCTACTATATGCCAGACGCTCCCCCGGCTTGACACAACCACTCTCCCTGCTTACCTACCAGCCCCCCTTCCCACTGACTTAGTAGAAGAATTTGAAGTAGCAAAACGCCTGGACAAACTAAAATTAAAACGCTCTACCACCCCCATTGACTTACCAATGAAACTCTTCAAGGAGTTCTCCCCGGAGCTTGCTAAACCCCTATGCTCCATCATCAATGCTTCTCTCAGTCAAGCCAGATGCCCAGCTGACTGGAAGACCTCTTATGTATCACCAGTGCCCAAGTCAACCAGCCCACAATCCTTAAATCAGCTACGACCTATTGCAATCACCCCAATACCCAGCCTAATCTGTGAAAGTTTTGTGTTCGACTGGGCTTATGCTGATATTGCAGGAGTCGTAGACCCTCAGCAATTTGGCAACATGAAAACTTCCTCCACCACTCACTGTCTTGTCAGCTTTCTCGATTACATATACCGCCATCTCGAGAAACGAAAAACGTCTGTAGCTGTCGCCTTCATTGATTTCACTAAAGCATTCGACCTAGTCGACCACAATATAATCATCAACAAAGCTATTGACCTCGGGCTTCGGAGAAGTCTTATACCATGGCTTACAGACTTCCTCAGTGACCGACGCCAAGCTGTACGCTTCCGAGGGGCTGTCTCCACCTTTCAGTCACTCACCTGTGGCGTCCCCCAAGGCACCAAGATGGGACCACTCTGCTTCCTTATGCTCATCAATGATGCCCTAAGAGAAACCCCTGCTCGCTGGAAATATGTCGACGACTCCACCATTGGGATCAGCGTCAACAATTCTGCTCCCAACTATACCGCCCTTCAGGATTTATTGAACAGTCTCCAAAACTGGGCCACCAACAACCATGTCACCATCAACCAAACCAAGACCATGGTTATGCACATCAACCTCTCCTCCGACATTGTCCCACCTCCTTCCATTACTCTAGGTCCGAACACACTCCAGGTTGTAGATTCCACGAAGCTCCTCGGCGTCACCATAGACAACAAACTAAATTGGAAACCACACGTCAG
Source organism: Homarus americanus (assembly GCF_018991925.1). Taxonomy (NCBI): domain Eukaryota; kingdom Metazoa; phylum Arthropoda; class Malacostraca; order Decapoda; family Nephropidae; genus Homarus; species Homarus americanus. The sequence continues at coordinate 2,562,576 of NW_024732440.1, read as the reverse complement.
TGAAGTTGTCAAATCCTCCAGTTTCCGTCTCCACCTCCTCCGCCGACTCAAGTCCCTCGGAGTTCCTGCACCCGAGCTCCTCAGTGTTTACACAACATTCATACTTCCCAAGCTCACCTATGCCTCCCCCACCTGGTCTTCCTCCCTAAATGCCACACAACGTAAACACCTAGAAAAAGTGCAAAAGAGGGCATGCAAGATTATTCTCTCCCCTTCCTACTCCACATATCAAGAAGCGCTCAACACACTGACCCTTTCGACTCTCACTGACCATCACCACGACCTCATCTGCAAATTTGGGAAGAAGCTTCTACACCATCCTCGACACAGGCCCTACTACCACCTGAGATCCCTAGCCCGAGAATTGCTGTTCGACACCACAACCGCATCCAGCCCATACGTGCACGAACCGATCGCTATAAGAACAGCCCAGTCCCAACCATTGTAAAAATTATCAATAACTTGTAATAAACCAGTGTATTCACTCCCAGTAAACACTATTCCTTGCACTGTCACTATGTTGAAATGAACTGTAGTTTGAGCTTTTCCCCATCTAATTATTATATATCTTATTTGTATCACTTATGTTACTTGTATATTATTTGTAATTCGAAACCCATTCCCCAAATATGTAACTGTATATTTTCAGCCTTCCGGCTGCCAAGCTCTTTCAATAAACCGTTAATT
>NW_024732440.1:2545947-2561789 GCF_018991925.1 Homarus americanus | reverse complement strand
TTAACAGATCCTTAAGCAGCACATTCAGGAGTACCTATACTGAAATTTTGAACAAAATCCATTTTTTGGCCGAAATGACAAAAATTGTAAGTCTTAAACCTTAAAGGATTTTTGGCCAAAAATACTTTTTCTCTCTGAACTAAAATTTAATGTGCCTAACTATTTAAGTATATCCAGAATAATACACAAGCACCAAGAAATGACCTCGAAAACCCATAAGTGGCAAGTAATTAGCATTGCAAAAGTAATTAAAATATTCTAAAAATCATTTGAACATTTTCTAAAAGCCATTTGAACAAGTTATAATCAAGATATCAAATTTTGGTTAACAGATCCTTAAGCAGCATATTCAGGAGTACCTATACTGAAATTTTGAACAAAACCCATTTTTTGGCTGAAAATGACAAAAATTGTAAGTCTTATGCCTTAAAGGATTTTTGGCCAAAAATACTTTTTCTCTCTGAACTAAAATTTAATGTGCCTAACTATTTAAGTACATCCAGAATAATACATAAGTACCAAGAAATGACCTCGAAAACCCATAAGTGGCGAGTAATTAGCATTGCAAATGTAATTAAAATATTCTAAAAAATCATTTGAACATTTTCTAAAAGCCATTTGAACAAGTTATAATCAAGATATCAAATTTTGGTTAACAGATCCTTAAGCAGCACATTCAGGAGTACCTATACTGAAATTTTGAACAAAAATCCATTTTTTGGCCGAAAATGACAAAAATTGTAAGTTCAGTCTTAAACGATTTTTGGCCAAAATACGTTTTCTCTCTGAACTAAAATCTCTACGTGCCCAACTATTTAAGCACATCCAGAATAATACAAGCACCAAGAAATGACCTCGAAACTCCATAAGTGGCGAGTAATTAGTATTGCAAAAAGTAATTAAAATATTCTAAAAAATCATTTGAACATTTTCTAAAAGCCATTTGAACAAGTTATAATCCAGATATCAAATTTTGGTTAACAGATCCTTAAGCAGCACATTCAGGAGTACCTATACTGAAATTTTTAACAAAATCCATTTTTTGGCCGAAATGACGAAAATTGTAAGTCTATAGCCTCAAAGGATTTTTGGCCAAAAATACGTTTTCTCTCTGAACTAAAATTTAATGTGCCTAACTATTTAAGCACATCCAGAATAATACACAAGCACCAAGAAATGACCTCGAAAACCCATAAGTGGCGAGTAATTAGCATTGCAAAAGTAATTAAAATATTCTAAAAAATCCTTTTGAATATTTTCTTAAAACCCATTTTGAACAAGTTATAATCAAGATATCAAATTTTGCCAATAGATCCTTTACAGCACATTCAGGAGTACCTATACTGAAATTTTGAACAAAATCCATTTTTTGGCCGAAATGACAAAAATTGTAAGTTTAAAGCCTTAAAGGATTTTTGGCCAAAAATACTTTTTCTCTCTGAACAAAAATTTAATGTGCCTAACTATTTAAGTACATCCAGAATAATACACAAGCACCAAGAAATGACCTCGAAAACCCATAAGTGGCGAGTAATTAGCATTACAAAAGTAATTAAAATATTCTAAAAATCATTTGAACATTTTCTAAAAGCCATTTGAACAAGTTATAATCAAGATATCAAATTTTGGTAAACAGATCACTAAGCAGCGCATTCAGGAGTACCTATACTGAAATTTTGAACAAAAATCCATTTGTGGACGAAATGCCAAAAATTGTAAGGCTTACCCCTTACAGAATTTTTGGCCAAAAATACTTTTTCTCTCTGAACTAAAATTTAATGTGCCTAACTATTTAAGTACATCCAGAATAATACACAAGCACCAAGAAATAACCTCGAAAACCCATAAGTGGCGAGTAATTAGCATTGCAAAAGTAATTAAAATATTCTAAAAATCATTTGAACATTTTCTAAAAGCCATTTGGACATGTTATAATCAAGATATCAAATTTTGGTTAACAGATCCTTAAGCAGCACATTCAGGAGGACCTATACTGAAATTTTGAACAAAATCCATTTTTTGGCCGAAAATGACAAAAATTGTAAGTCTAAAGCCTTAAAGGATTTTTGGCCAAAATACGTTTTCTCTCTGAACTAAAATTTAATGTGCCTAACTATTTAAGTACATCCAGAATAATACACAAGCACCAAGAAATGACCTCGAAAACCCATAAGTGGCGAGAAATTAGCATTGCAAAAGTAATTAAAATATTCTAAAAATCATTTGAACATTTTCTAAAAGCCATTTGAACAAGTTATAATCAAGATATCAAATTTTGGTTAACAGATCCTTAAGCAGCACATTCAGGAGGACCTATACTGAAATTTTGAACAAAATCCATTTTTTGGCCGAAATGACAAAAATTGTAAGTCTAAAGCCTTAAAGGATTTTTGGCCAAAATACTTTTTCTCTCTGAACTAAAATTTAATGTGCCTAACTATTTAAGTATATCCAGAATAATACACAAGCACCAAGAAATGACCTCGAAAACCCATAAGTGGCGAGTAATTAGCATTGCAAAAGTAATTAAAATATTCTAAAATTCATTTGAACATTTTCTAAAAGCCACTTGAACAAGTTATAATCAAGATATCAAATTTTGGTTAACAGATCCTTAAGCAGCACATTCAGGAGTACCTATACTGAAATTTTGAATAAAATCCATTTTTTGGCCGAAATGACGAAAATTGTAAGTCTATAGCCTTAAAGGATTTTTGGCCAAAAATACGTTTTCTCTGAACTAAAATTTAATGTGCCTAAACTATTTAAGTATCCAGAATAATAATACAAGCACCAAGAAATGACCTCGAAAAACCCATAAGTGGCGAGTAATTAGCATTGCAAAAGCAATTAAATATTCTAAAATCATTTGAACATTTTCTAAAGACCATTTGAACAAGTTATAATCAAGATATCAAATTTTGCTAATAGATCCCAAGGTTAATATCCAGAGTACCTATACTGAAATTTTGAACAAAATCCATTTTTTGGCCGAAAATGACAAAAATTGTAAGTCTAAAAGCCTTAAAGGATTTTTGGCCAAAAATATTTTTTCTCTCTGAACTAAAATTTAATGTGCCTAACTATTTAAGTACATCCAGAATAATACATAAGCACCAAGAAATGACCTCGAAAACCCATAAGTGGCGAGTAATTAGCATTGCAAAAGTAATTAAAATATTCTAAAAAACATTTGAACATTTTCTAAAAGCCATTTGAACAAGTTATAATCAAGATATCAAATTTTGGTTAACAGATCCTTAAGCAGCACATTCAGGAGTACCTATACTGAAATTTTGAAGAAAATCCATTTTTTGGCCGAAAATGACAAAAATTGTAAGTCTAAAGCCTTAAAGGATTTTTGGCAAAAAATACGTTTTCTCTCTGAACTAAAATTTAATGTGCCTAACTATTTAAGTACATCCAGAATAATACACAAGCACCAAGAAATGACCTCGAAAACCCATAAGTGGCGAGTAATTAGCATTGCAAAAGTAATTAAAATATTCTAAAAATCATTTGAACATTTCTAAAAGCCATTTGAACAAGTTATAATCAAGATATCAAATTTTGGTTAACAGATCCTTAAGCAGCACATTCAGGAGTACCTATACTGAAATTTTGAACAAAATCCATTTTTTGGCCGAAAATGACAAAAAATTGTAAGTCTAAAGCCGTAAAGGATTTTTGGCCACAAATACGTTTTCTCTCTGAACTAAAATTTAATGTGCCTAACTATTTAAGTACATCCAGAATAATACACAAGCACCAAGAAATGACCTCGAAAACCCATAAGTGGCGAGTAATTAGCATTACAAAAGTAATTAAAAAATTCTAAAAATCATTTGAACATTTTCTAAAAGCCATTTGAACAAGTTATAATCAAGATATCAAATTTTGTCATCAGGATCCTTACAGCATATCTAGGGAGTACCTATAATTGTAAATTTTGAATAAAAAATCCATTTTTTACGAAATGACAAAAATTGTAAGTCTAAAGCTTCAGCGATTTTTATTAAAAAATACGTTTTCTCTGAACTAAAAATTTAATGTGCCTAACTATTTAAGTACATCCAGAATAATACAAGCACCAAGAAAATGACCTCGAAACTCCATATGGCGAGTAATTAGCATTGCAAAAAGTAATTAAAATATTCTAAAAATCATTTGAACATTTTCTAAAAAAAGCCATTGAACAAGTTATAACTAAGATATCAAATTTTGGTGAACAGATCCTTACAGCACATTCAGGAGTACCTATACTGAAATTTTGAATAAAATCCATTTTTGGCCGAAAATGACAAAAAATTGTAAGTCTAAAGCCTTAAAGGATTTTTGGCCAAAAATACTTTTTCTCTCTGAACTAAAATTTAATGTGCCTAACTATTTAAGTACATCCAGAATAATACACAAGCACCAAGAAATGACCTCGAAAACCCATATGTGGCGAGTAATTAGCTTTGCAAAAGTAATTAAAATATTCTAAAAATCATTTGAACATTTTCTAAAAGCCATTTGAACAAGTTATAATCAAGATATCAAATTTTGGTTAATAGATCCTTAAGCAGCACATTCAGGAGTACCTATACTGAAATTTTGAACAAAACCCATTTTTTGGCTGAAAATGACAAAAATTGTAAGTCTATTGCCTTAAAGGATTTTTGGCCAAAAATACTTTTTCTCTCTGAACTAAAATTTAATGTGCCTAACTATTTAAGTACATCCAGAATAATACACAATCACCAAGAAATGACCTCGAAAACCCATAAGTGGCGAGTAATACATTGCAAAAGTAATTAAAATATTCTAAAAATCATCGAACATTTTCTAAAGCCATTTGAACAAGTTATAATCAAGATATCAAATTTACACAGATCCTTACAGCACATTCAGGAGTACCTACACTGAAATTTTGAACAAAATCCATTTTTGGCCGAAAATGACAAAAATTAAAGTCTATAGCCTTAAAGGATTTTTGGCCAAAAAATACGTTTTCTCTCTGAACTAAAATTTAATGTGCCTAACTATTTAAGTACATCCAGAATAATACACAAGCACCAAGAAATGACCTCGAAAACCCATATGTGGCGAGTAATTAGCATTGCAAAAGTAATTAAAATATTCTAAAAATCATTTGAACATTTTCTAAAAGCCATTTGAACAAGTTATAATCAAGATATCAAATTTTGGTTAACAGATCCTTAAGCAGCACATTCAGGAGTACTTATACTCGAAATTTCCACTAGCAAATCCATTTTTTCACGAAAATGATACAAAATTGTAAGTCTAAAGCCTTAAACGATTTTTGGCCAAAAATACGTTCCCACTCTGAACTAAAATTTAATGTGCCTAACTATTTAAGTACATCCAGAATAATACACAAGCACCAAGAAATGACCTCGAAAACCCATAAGTGGCGAGTAATTAGCATTGCAAAAGTAATTAAAATATTCTAAAAATCATTTGAACATTTTCTAAAAGCCATTTGAACAAGTTATAATCAAGATATCAAATTTTGGTGAACAGATCCTTAAGCAGCACATTCAGGAGTACCTATACTGAAATTTTTAAGAAAATCCATTTTTTGGCCGAAAATGACAAAAATTGTAAGTCTAAAGCCTTAAAGGATTTTTGGCCAAAAATACGTTTTTTCTCTGAACTAAAATTTAATATGCCTAACTATTTAAGTACATCCAGAATAATACACAAGCACCAAGAAATGACCTCGAAAACCCATAAGTGGCGAGTAATTAGCATTGCAAAAGTAATTAAAATATTCTAAAAATCATTTGAACATTTTCTAAAAGCCATTTGAACAAGTTATAATCAAGATATCAAATTTTGGTTAACAGATCCTTAAACAGCACATTCAGGAGTACCTATACTGAAATTTTGAACAAAATCCATTTTTTTGCCGAAAATGACAAAAGTTGTAAGTCTATAGCCTTAAAGGATTTTTGGCCAAAAATACTCTTTCTCTCTGAACTAAAATTTAATGTGCCTAACTATTTAAGTACATCCAGAATAATACACAAGCACCAAGAAATGACCTCGAAAACCCATAAGTGGCGAGTAATTAGCATTGCAAAAGCAATTAAAATATTCTAAAAATCATTTGAACATTTTCTAAAAGCCATTTGAACAAGTTATAATCAAGATATCAAATTTTGGTTAACAGATCCTTAAGCAGCACATTCAGGAGTACCTATACTGAAATTTTGAAGAAAATCCATTTTTTGGCCGAAAATGACAAAAATTGTAAGTCTAAAGCCTTAAAGGATTTTTGGCCCAAAAATACGTTTTCTCTCTGAACTAAAATTTAATGTGCCTAACTATTTAAGTACATCCAGAATAATACACAAGCACCAAGAAATGACCTCGAAAACCCATAAGTGGCGAGTAATTAGCATTGCAAAAGTAATTAAAATATTCTAAAATCATTTGAACATTTTCTAAAAGCCATTTGAACAAGTTATAATCAAGATATCAAATTTTGGTTAACAGATCCTTAAGCAGCACATTCAGGAGTACCTATACTGAAATTTTGAACAAAATCCATTTTTTGGCCGAAAATGACAAAAATTGTAAGTCTAAAGCCTTAAAGGATTTTTGGCCAAAATACGTTTTCTCTCTGAACTAAAATTTAATGTGCCTAACTATTTAAGTACATCCAGAATAATACACAAGCACCAAGAAATGACCTCGAAAACCCATAAGTGGCGAGTAATTAGCATTGCAAAAGTAATTAAAATATTCTAAAAATCATTTGAACATTTTCTAAAAGCCATTTGAACAAGTTATAATCAAGATATCAAATTTTGGTTAACAGATCCTTAAGCAGCACATTCAGGAGTACCTATACTGAAATTTTGAACAAAATCCATTTTTTGGCCGAAAATGACAAAAATTGTAAGTCTAAAGCCTTAAAGGATTTTTGGCCAAAAATACGTTTTCTCTCTGAACTAAAATTTAATGTGCCTAACTATTTAAGTACATCCAGAATAATACACAAGCACCAAGAAATGACCTCGAAAACCCATAAGTGGCGAGTAATTAGCATTGCAAAAGTAATTAAAATATTCTAAAAATCATTTGAACATTTTCTAAAAGCCATTTGAACAAGTTATAATCAAGATATCAAATTTTGGTTAACAGATCCTTAAGCAGCACATTCAGGAGTACCTATCAGGGCTGTGGAGTCGGAGTCGGAGTCGAGGAGTCGGAGGAAATTTCGGCTTGTGGAGTCGGAGTCGGTAAAATTGTCCAGACTCCGACTCCGACTCCGACTGAAGCTATTCTGTTCCTAAGAACAAATATATGAACTCAGGCATATTCATTGCAGTGATTCCACTGATCCCACTAATTTTCTTAAATTATTAAAAGAATTTATTTCCATTTTATAAGCATTATTATGAATTTATTGTAGCAGGCACAGTATAGCACTATAATTTTGGACGATAGTCTCTTCTTTACCATTTGAAATTTTGAATTATATCAAATTTTGTTTCGTTGAAAACTGCACAGAGGCTCTCAGCTACAAAACAATTAGCTACAACCTGTTTTTGGTGAGATTAAGGCAAATTTAATTTAATAACTTAATCATGTAAGGTTTATCCATTTTCCTTAATAAGGTATTCATTTCTTTAATGTACATAAATATATAACTTTACTTTAAAAGGAATTGTAGGATCATCATTTAGATCCACATCAGATTATGAGCTTAAACAAAATTCATATGCTGAGATCGAACTTTTAGATATACATGTAAATGGTGTTTTCTAGTTAATATCTTGAATTCTTAATAAATTTATTTTTCTTTTGATTGAAACTTTGAAAGTCAAGCCTATCATCTTTTTGTAGTTCTTAAATATCGTCCAGATCATTAATAAAGCTGTAGCAGTATAGCCACGGTGTTTTACTTTTAACCTGTGCAGGTTACAACATACAAATTACAATCAGGATGGTAGAAATAGTTGTTACAAATAGGCCAAGGAGTCGGAGTCGGAGTCGGAGTCGGAAGCATAAAAATTTGAGGAGTCGGAGTCGGAGTCGAAGGTTTTGTCTTCGACTCCACAGCCCTGTTAAAAACAAAATAATAACTTATATAATTGGTGGTTCAGTGACTCTTCACACCGCTCATCGTAATGTACCGAGAAGTAAAACAAAAGAACTGTGAATAAAAACGGATAAATACAGAAAGAAAGGCAGATTCCGAGTACCATGAACAACATTCTTAAGTGGTGTGTGTGTGTGTGTGTGTGTGTGTGTGTGTGTGTGGATCACCTTTCCCTCACCTCCCCCACCACCTCCCCCCACCTGAGACTAAAATCAATAGGGTTCATTAGGTGAATATAAAGAACTCATGTGCCAGGTTTGGTTGCAACTCTCACCTGACACAACAGACACATGGGACTTCACCATGACCCAACAACTCAGCTCCATGACGAGACAGAGTAAAGCGTGATCATTTGGGAGTGAAAGTGAGAGAAGAATCCACAAGTCTGAAGTACCGTCAATCTCCGGTATATAAGAAGGCAATAATAACAAAACATTCTTTCCCCCTCTCTGTATTCTCCTTCTCCCCCCGCCTTCCTCTCTCCATTCACCTCTCTCTCTCTCTCTGTATTTTCCCCTTCCCTTCATCCTTTCTTTGTCTTTCTCCCCCACCTCCCTCTTCCCGACCTTCTTTCTCCATTCTTCCTCCTCAAGCTCTAACTTCCTGCACTGCCATCTAAATAGGGGGGGGGGGGGGTTCCGGTCTCTATAACACAGGACAAAGAGGGGAATCGAAAGAGTAAATACCACAAGATGAGATAATTACGATAACTACAGAGAGAGAGAGAGAGAGAAAAAGGAAGCGAGAGAAAGAAAGAGAGAGAGAGACACACACAAAGTACTCACCCGTGTATCAGAGGTGTAGGTGGCAAAGGACAGGACAAGGCGACAAAAGAAGCAGGAGACGAGAGACCAATTCTAAAGACAATGGTGAGGAAAATCAATGAAGGGAGTAGGTAGAAGATGATGTGTGGGGAGAAGAGAATACGAGGGGAGACACACACACACACACACACACACACACACACACACACACACTGCTGAATGACGACTGGCCAAGGAAAGCAAACAAGAGGAAGAAACAATAAACAGGGTGAAGGAGATGTAAATAAAAGAAGGAGACGAGGAGAAGGGGGAGGGAAATAAGCTGCCGAGGAGAATTATAGAGAGTTAGATATTGAATTAAGGTGTAAAGGAAAATATAAAATAGAGAAGGAAAAGAAAAATAGGAAGAATTGAGAAGGGAAGAAAAAAAACAAAGAATTGAGAGGAAAAAAGAAGAAAACAGGAAGAATTGAGAAGGGAGAGAAGAAAAAAACAGGAAGAATACAGAAAGAAGAAAAAAACGGAAAATAGAGAAGGGGGAAAAAAGGAAGAATTGAGAAGGAAAAGAAAAAAAAGAAGAATATGAAATGGATACCAACAGGAGAAAAAATAAATAAAAAGTTAATTAAGATGTAAATGAGGGAGGTGAGACTGAAGACAACACAGCAAACTAGATCGAGTATTATTTTTTTTTAATTACCATCTCATTCACGTCTAGTTTAAGTCACCCACCTTTATGGTACTTTCATCACAGGTTAATTATTATACCTGTGAAAAAAAGGTGAATGTGGGTCTTTACACGCAGGACTGATTGCCAGGTGAGGTAAACAATATGATTACCCGAGGAGGCAGCGAGACAGATACTACACTCGACCGCCTTCACTTCCCCATCAGTATAGTCAGGAGTTCATTTATAATCGTGTGGACTAGACGTATCCCTTGATCGAACCAGCGGCGCTTAGGACAACAGGTGAGCGTTGTATCCACTCAGCCGCTGCACCCCCACTCTACCTGTACTCTCAATTTACACCTGTAGTAACTCGTGTTGATATTTCTGAATAAAACTTTCTGTTTCTGTTATTGACACCAGACAACAAGCGGAGAGGAACTGTGGCAGAAAGCGAATCTCTTAAAGGAAAACTCTGGATGAAGGGAAGGTTTATAAAAGTGATTGGAGGGGAACAGATGTGGATTTCAAAACAAAACAAAAGAATAAATTCGGGGAGCAGCTGAAGATAACAGACGAACAAGAATTCTGTCATCGTGTGAGGACAAAGGCCAAGCGTAGACAAACGTCAAGGGAAGAAAGGGTGAAATCGGGTGAGAAAATAATACCAAGGAGGCGGTAAGGTACTGAAATTAAAGTGAAAATGAAGGGAGGAGAATCCGAGTTATGAGAACGTCATCATAGGAGCGGGAACTTAAATATTGTGATCACTGAGAGCGTAAATGCAAGTCCCGTAGGCAGGGGGGGAGGAGGGCGGGGGAGGGGAGGGGACATTTAGCGCACAGTAAACGAAGCTTTTTTTTTCTGTACACACATTGCCGACACTGCCCATCCCCCACAACTCACTTCCTCGACAGTAAAGTTTGGTTCCTACTTGTAGCAGAGTAGAGTTGAGATGCCCTGGACGGGAGCCAAACCTATCTTACCATGATCAAAACTAACGGATTAATTGCCGATCAAAATCTAGCCTAAACTTAATTACCCAACCCTTATATAAATCAAATCTAACGTTAATTAATCTAACAAACCTCTAACCTAATCTAACTCAACCGAGATTAACCTATCCAACCGATAATAACCTAACTTTAACCCAAACTTAACCGAGCCTTACGAAAATTAACCTAACCTAACCTAACCTTTCCTCGTACGTTAAGTCAGGTCCTATTCTGCGTTCGGATTAGGGTTTTAGTTTAGACCCGAACGTTAAAACTATAGTATAAACAAACTCACAACTACCACAACCACAACTATAATAATCTTGTTAATCTACTGTCTACTATTGTGTCAGTTGTGTTGATTAACTATTTAGGGGTCGAGCGATTGAGTGGCCGGGTCACTGATTGTAACTCCTGTCAGTTTCTATTTACTAAAAAATAAAAACAATATGTACATGTTTTCATTTATTGATGGCTGCCTGACATCCGTATGTGCTCTCTCTCTCTCTCTCTCTCTCTCTCTCTCAAACCCAAATACCCATTAGTTACCGCAATAAAACCCAAAGTTATCCTTGATTCATAAAAAAAAAACTGGATACGATCTAAAGGCTTAACCGGATGATTATCAATACTTAGTGCGACACAGACAGACAAACGGGCATAAATCGATAGATAGACAAGATTAGGGAGGCGGACGAGTGGGCGGGCGGACGGGCAGGAGGCAGGTAGGCGGACGGGCAGATGGGAGGTAGACGGACAGATTCATTTAGTGATTGACAGAAATACCGAGATGACAAAAAGACAGATAGATAGATAGATAGATAGATGGAAAGATATAAAACCATAAGCCTAAACATTGAGGAAACAGGAAAGGAGTGAGCGAGGAACCACTCTTGTTACAGACTGACGAGGAGAGAAAAAGAGGAGAGAAGAAAGGAAGCAATCCAAGTGAGTCAGTATAAAAAAAAACCGGATACACGTGCAATTTTATTCTCTCTCTCTCTCTCTCTCTCTCTCTCTCTCTCTCTCTCGCGGCTTACACATTCACATTTCAAATAGTATTGGAAATCGATGAGCACAATAGTATTCAAGCACAAATCAGTGTAATCCTAACACTCAGTGGACGACCACATGCAGAGACGATCAGAACCCTAGTGTCAACAATTCTTTCACTCAACTCTAAACATTTAAAAGTACGATAACTTAACCTAATTAAAACCAAAATGTTACTTATCGTGAGTTTTGCAATGATTCTATTTTCAAGATAAAATATTCAATATGTACCATTAAACAGTATTGTCTTCACATACTGTACCTGAACATAAGATATGGGGCAGAATTAGAAAATGTTTTATAAAATTTAGCATTGGAAAGTTGTGTGGTGAGGCAATTGAGATGTTCTTCCACTACCCACACTATATATATATATATATATATATATATATATATATATATATATATATATATATATATATATATATATATATATATATATATATATATATACACAAGTACAGTAGCTAAAACAACTATCTATGCAGGTGGGGTCGATACGCTCCGAAATATTACGTGTGACTAGTGACAGCTCTCATATACCAATATTTATCGTCCATGGTCTCATATTGTTTCCCACAAAGCATGTACAGATAGTTGTTTTAGCTACTATACATACGCTGGTAATAATAGTAATAGTAGTAGTAGTAAAGTAGTAGTAGTCACCGAATGCCGCATCGATCTGCGGCTCAACTAATTTAACACAGATAGGATAGTTGCTTATGTATTAGGATAGTTAATATTAAGGTAAATAAATGGTGGCGAAGGTGTGGCTATTGGGGGAGGCTGGAGGCCACGTTTAAAAAAAAAAAAAAAAAAAAGTAGTAGTAGTAGTAGTAGTAGTAGTAGTAGTAGTAGTAGTAGTAGTAGTAGTAGTAGTAGTAGTAGCCAAGTAGTAGTCGCCAAATAGTAGTAGCCAAGTAGTAGTCGCCAAATAGTAGTAGCCAAGTAGTAATCGTAGTAAAAGCGTTAATTCAACAACCAGAGCTCTCCCATTAACTCCTGGCCACTGAGGCGATAATTTCCTTTGATGGAGAGACGACAAACGGAGGTGATAAATGACCACGGCACAACACTAACAAGAGCACAAATAAAAGGTTCATTAGAGGAGTTAAAAAGCCAACTCGAAAAGAAAAACCAAATTAAGCTAAACAATAAAATCGCTAATGAGATATTTTACTGGTTGTGAGGAAGGCTTAATGCATGATCAATACTGTACGCCTACACTTGATCATTTCTAAGGTTTATACCGATACATTGTAAATATTCATCGACAATTTTCCTTTCTTGGTAAATTGTAAAATGGACTTGTTCTTTTTCTCGTGTAATAAACTCTCTCTCTCTCTCTCTCTCTCTCTCTCTCTCATTTCATAGTTTCATATAAAAAAAATTGACAGATTATTCCTGGTAAAATCCTGTGGGTCAAAAGGTAATTCGTGTTTCTTTAATCTCTACGTCAATAAATCTTCACCCGTCAAGTTCCCAAGCATAACATGACCGTCAACAGCCCTCACAAGGCTTGATAGAGACTAATGTTGTAAGTTAGCTCGCAATATCGTCGCTCCTATGGATTATTTCTTCAGAGCTGACTGGTCGAATAGGCCTTCCCTCCCAATCCTAATAGGCTTCAGTCTTACCTGTCCTAGTCATAAGAATGGATTCCAGTTCTTATGGTATCCAATCCTTACGAGCAATGATCCTAGCAGTTACATAAGGCTCAAACCTACTAGGATTTCTACCCACTGAGCCTAAAACTGTAAATAAAATCGAAAACAACACTTCACCTTCCCTTGTTTCCACGATTACCCTAACTAGGTAACAAAGTAAAAGTAGATGGGAATTTTTAGCTTCATCTATCCGTTACCAAGCTTGAGTAAGGGCAATATAGTGGCAAACATCAGGTCCAGCCAGTCACTCGGTCCTTTCCCATGATACACACACCTGGTTGTCACGCACAGCTGGTAGTCTGTTGTCAGGGTCTTAATACTTGACAACACTGTTTCCTTGATAATCCCTCTGACTGATAATGATTTTGTTATTATTCTGTTTTCTTCATTCTTTCTTATTTCCCTTCCTTATGTTTTAGTTTATCTTCTTTATTAATTTCTTCCTTTTTTATCTTCCTCCCATCTTCCCTTTTCATATTCTTCCTCTCGTTCCTTTTCCTTATTCGCACTCCATACACTACATACTATGTTGCCTTTGACTTAAATGCTAGTGACAGGTGGGGAAGGAGGTTCAGGGGAAGGATAAAGGGAGCTGTATTGCCATTACTCCCAACACTGCACTATCACTACAAGCCTCACAACATGACACAATGATTATTATTATCCTTACAGGTAATGAATTATTTACCTGGTCATCACCATCAGAGTCTCACAATGCGCACCAAACATGAACGAGCAAAAGAAAACAGAAAAACCTTGTGTAAATCAGGAACTGTATTATTTCCTGCACTCAGTAACTACAAGAAATGTATGCAAGATTGATTTCCATTATTGGTTTAAAAAAAATAGCTCTTTAGTTTATTACGCACATTTACAGATATTTTGCTATTTATACCTAACTCAAGGCACCTGTTTTATCGTCGTGTTAATGCATGATAATTCCTTTACCTGTATTCTGTACCAAGACATAACCAGAGGGCACTGTGTGGGTCAAGACATAATAATCTCGGTAATGAGTTTGTCGAGACTTAAACTTTAAAACGTTAAAAAACAAACGGTGGATAAAATAACGAAGATTGAGGGAAGATGTATATAGAGAAGAAGAGAAGATGAAACTAAAACACAAAACAGATAATTGGTTTTGGTGGAAGGACTGAAAGAGCAAGAATTAAAATAACAATACCTAAGCAAATGCGCAAAATGGGATCAATTTCAGCATTTCAGCCAATTTGCTTAATATATCACGCTTAAGCAAATACCTAAACTAGAAAGTGAAAATCAACCTGGACAAAGAAAGGCAAGAGTCAAGAGTTACTATGGAAGGTGTCTTTGATCTGAGAATATTAACTGAGAGGCTTTAGAGCAGGAGTCAGCAACCTTTATCCACTAATCGGCCACATTATAAACAAGAAATTAGCAATCGGCCTAACACATCACACAGTATGTTAAATTCAGAAAAATATAAGATGAAATTATGTATTAAGAAATATTGAACCATATACAGTAATCCGAGTCTCCAGATGAATCAGATCGATCGGCACTCGTTATATAAACAAGGAGCTCAAACAGGATGGAAAATATTACACATTTGAGAAGCATCATTAGTTGTGATGGTAAATGTGAGAAAAAAATTAGAATAGATCATGCAAAAACATAATTGTCTTAGAAATATCTTACAAATTTAATTGTATTCGGTACATCAGAATACGGTAGTGGACATTTTCACCAGGAACCACGAGAAGCATAGTGGTCTTCTCATCGTTTATGTAGAGCTACAGGAGACGCTCGAAAAACATACGAAGTACCGTACTAACTTTAGCAGAAGCAGCTAAATAAAAAAAATACTGGAAATTACCAGAATAAGAAAAATTAGATACTTTGGCCAAATAATTAAGGATGAGAGTAAAAATGGATGATATTAATGGGTAAACTTTAGGGTTAGTATGGCCAAGGGAAGGCAAAGACTGGGG
This sequence comes from Homarus americanus, assembly GCF_018991925.1. NCBI lineage: Eukaryota > Metazoa > Arthropoda > Malacostraca > Decapoda > Nephropidae > Homarus > Homarus americanus. The sequence goes on along the minus strand of NW_024732440.1, from coordinate 2,546,557 downwards.
TAGATGGCTAAAATTAAAAGCTGGGTCCTTCGAGAGATGCAAAACTCTGGGAGAATGAGTTGACACAACCCGGAAACGTTTAGAGAGGAGAGTCACGGTCTAATACCTTCAGACATGCAGCGGGCATCTTGACGGACTGATCGATATATTACCCTTGAATCTGTATTTGTAGTCATCTTGTGAATACGCGTAAGAGTTCTGAATCTTAACCTTTGCTTACCATGTATTAACTTTATGATATTAACTTGTATACTAAACTACATATAACCCTTCATTATACGTAGGTTAGGTTAGGTTATGTAGGTTAGTGCCCCCTATACACACTGGTGACTGCTATTCTCTTTCATTGTGTTACCGTTTGCTCGAGTACGGTATATCACGTAGGCCTACACATGTTGCTCAGGGCTACGGTACACTCACAACACCATGGATGACTAGAATGGAGTGATCCTAACATACCAGATTCTCGTGTGGTTGGTGTGAAAGGTAGTTGTGTCTCCATGCATGCTTGTTGGTAGTTACAACGATTGTAGAGCAGTGAGCTGTGGCAGTAAACTAGTGGCTGTAGGGTGACCGTAACACAGGTGATGGCAAGACAGTACAGTGACTG